>NC_039255.1:8999436-9184700 GCF_003368295.1 Carassius auratus
AAATATTTGAAGAGAAAAATAGAAGCCAGGCTTGTGTTTTTCCCCTCAATCTCATATTGATCCAAAGAGCCTTGCTTGCAAAACATTATCACAAAACCGAGCACGGAAACAAATTACATGACAAAAGCAGCCATTGATTTGCGAATCGTTTATTAATGGGACACTAAAAGTGAAATGAATTCCAGCTTTTTAAGCTTTGTTTCTCAGGCACACAGTGAGGCAATGCAGAAAGCTGGAATGCCGAGGCTGTCTTGCATGTGGAGTCGTCTCTGATACATGTCATAAAAGATGCCATGAAGCAGAATGGGCCGGCAAAACACACAACATGCAGATCTGAATAATTCATTTAGGGCTTAACCCGCTGAAGGGACATATTTTCCCCCAATTGGTTTTCTGCATCAAAATCAGAGCATATATTTGTTCCGACTGGAAAAAAAAGGCACAACATGAGCATTCTGTGGACATACAAATTAGCAAGCATGTGTCCTTACATGTGGTGCAGACCTTTATTTTTCTCTGTACAGTTCAATAGAGACCGCAGACAGTTGCCTGCCTTATTAGGCTCTTTTCCAGGGGCAGTGGGTAATGAGACTTCACACAGACAATAAAAAACTCACAGCCAATCACATGAGAGTGATGTAAGACATCTGTCCCCATGTTTTCTGCAGCTCTAATTTACTCAGTAACTGTAGTACGCAAGACACACTCTAAGAGGGTCATCAGTGAAGAAGAAAAAGCTCATGTCAGACTGCAAAGTAACAGTTTCAGACTTTTCCATGTTACAGGGCACTAATATAATATAATATAATATAATATAATATAATATAATATAATATAATATAATATAATATAATATAATATAATATAATATAATATAATAAACCATTCAGTAATAATTTGAACTTATAATAGTATGTTCATATACTACAAAATCTATCTAGCTAATCTAGTTATGTATTTACATAAAAGTTCATTATTTTAATAAGAATGTATCATTTAAAAAAGAAAATCCATAATATTTCCAGATTTCTCATGTCCATATAAATCCTGGATACTGTAGATGAGTTTTAATATAACCAAAAACTTGTTTCTTCTCAAACAAAAAGGCTCTTTGTCAGAGACCGTGAGTGGCAATCAAGTGCAAAGAAAAAAAAAAAAGAGAGAGGTGCAAACCACATTCAAAAAGCGAGTCCAAGATCCAATGATGCAAAGTGCAAATGTGTGCATATGAAACCAGAGAGCCATGAACAAAATCAAGAGAAAGGAACAAGAATCAAGATTGAAACTAGCCTCACAATGTGTTTCCAGCAAATAGAGCACTGTAACTCAACACGTTATATACAGCAATATCGCTAAAGATTTTTAATTACTTCGCTCGGCAGCTGGAAATTGCCACAGTAGCCCGAAAGTTCACAAGGCCCCTTTCATTCAAACTCCAGTTATACAGGCAAGTGTCCAAGCCTGCCAACCACTAAGCATTCAGCTGGGCCTCCACCAGCGGGCCAAGTCGAGCAGACAGCCACAGCCATGCGCACAAGAGCGAGGGGCTTGCTGACACATCTACAACCCTGACACAGGGCAGAAAAATGCACAGGCCCACTCTAGCCTTTTCTTTGCGGCCGAGCTTGAACGTACCCAGCAATTACAGAGCTATTTTCTCTGGAAGGGCAATTCCCTGTTTATTGGTATCCGCCTGTCAGAGGCTCTCCCCGTCAATCCTCAGCAGGAGCCTTCCCAGTGGTCAATGGAAGAAGATTGAGCGTAACTCGACAGAAATGAGTGGGATTCCGGTTTAAGCAGGCAGTGTTACTCTGGGCTCATCCACCAGCATTAGACAGGAGGGAAGCGGTTTCCAAAAGGATTAAAAACAAGATGGTGACTAGAGCGCTAGCTTGTAATTTTCCAATACCGCCAGTTAAAAAAAATATATAGTAAAGCAATTAAATGGAGGGAAATATGTGCTGATGTGGCATTCAGACTAGTGTTGTCACACTTTTTACTTCACTTTTTCACACAATTGAAACTTTCCTGTGTGAAAAGAAGTCCCAGTCTACTCTACTTAATAAATTTGATTCAGGAAAATACAATTAAAAAACATACATTTAAGAAAAAGACTTGTCTTGATGAGAAAACATCTACTGAAACAATATTTATAATGAAGAAACGGCATGAAATATTTCTGAACGAACCTTAATAGAGCATCTGAAGAAACAGGCATCTACTGCTCACACAGAAAAATGTATCTGGTGCTTTTGCAAAACAACTTCCATGCACCCTGGTTTCATCACCTCACTCTCCCTTTGTTAGCGCTCGGAAATGCCTGAAGTTAGGAATGAAAATACTGGCATGTCCCTGCAGCTCAGTGAGAGAGAATATTTCTGCAGCTGCGGAGTGAAGTCAGCTCATCAGAACAGAGCCAGTAGGCCAGGTTTCCTCCACAGATAACCATACAAATCTTAACTTAAAGAACATAAACACCCCCCTCACGTTTCACCGCAAAAGCATGTGTGCCAAGAGGTTACAAAGCAATCTTACGGAAGCACCGAATGCAATGCTTCAGTTTCTGACCATTCAACAAATGTGCCATGCATGTGCCCTCCAAATGACAATTCAGTTCTGGTTTGCGTGTTCACACTCACATTTACATGAAAACAAGAAATCTCTAGAACCAAATGTCAATGAAAGACTTTGAGAAATGCAAGCTGGTAGCTTCATCAGATATAAGTCAACAGCAGGTTCAGACTATCAATCTAACCTTCGCTATATGAGAGGCGTTGGCAGCCTGACACAAGAAATCTCTCAGCATTGCTTTGATTTGAATTGGGCTCCCACAGCTCAGATGTCACTGATACTTTGGCACACATATATATGCACACACATTTTAAAAAACTAAAGTAGAATAGTTATCATCATCATAATAATAATACAAATATATACTAATATTAATATTATTTACAATATGCCTCCACACACAATACATTTAATAACCACTAATAATAACAACATTCATAACGATAACAAATACTAGTAAATAAATTAATATACAATTATTTAAATATATAAAACAACAACAATATATTGAACATTTATTTTTATTGATTTTCATACTTCTCATTTTGGTGCCTTAATGTTATTTGTGGTTAGCATGTAAATCGAAAAGTTAACATTTTCCACTGACTGAAGCTCAAGTTCCCAGTCAGAACAGATGTTTTCTTTAGTTGATGGCTGATTTAATTTGCTCATGTCACTTATATCAGCGAGGTCAGACTCTTCTTTCAATTCAATTTAAACCACATATTATGTTGCAGCTCCAAAGAAAGTGACGTTTTGTACTCACCAAAGCCAATTTTTACTTGCATTTGGCACAAGTGTTATTTTTGGACCCTGACTGTATCAACATTACAGGTTTCATTCTCAACGCCATGTGACCATCTATCGTTGCATACACTGTCAACATGAGGTGCTCATAAGATATAACTACCACAGCCTTGGAATGTGATCGTTGCCATTGGATTTGGTGGTTTCATGACCTTATTGTCATTCTTATCTGCTTTCCTATTAAGAGCACTGCTCCCAGTAATTTTCGATGAGTCAAGCTGCCTGACTGAAGCACTCCAATTAGACCTGGGCTAGTAGAGCCCTTAACTCCAGCACACACTGTTCTTCAGGCATGCACGCAGCCGGGCCTTTTTAGCCAATGACAGCAGGGTGACGGTGATGACATTGAGATGGCCTGCTTGGAAGCCTGTGTGCCGCACTAAGGAGACAGAAATATCTTCCTTTGACAGACATGGATACATGGTGCTACGCGTGCAGCTGTCTAAATGTTGCCTCTTTTTGTCTCTCGCTCGCTCTGACACTATCTTTCTCTCTTGATCCCTCACTCACTCTCTTGCTCACTCTCATTCAATCAACTTAAACACACTGACTTTTTGTTTGCAGCTGAGGCGAGGGGTCAGCGTTCGGTGGCCAACCTTTAGACACAAGCATTTGAGATGGATGAGGCTGGGGCAGCGACTGGAGCCTGAACACAACCCACAGACAACCTCAGCCGTTCTCAATTAATCAGGTCACGGTGCAGGGAATAACTCACTCTCTGGTATCTGGGTCTGGACGGTACAACAATATACTGCAGCTCACCCAGCCATGCAGCTATTTGCCTCTCAAAACAGTTTAAACTGTGCTTGTACATGTGTGAAATATCTGAGAACGTCAGCGGAGAGCTTGTGACACTTAACCTTTTTAGCTGAATGATTCATGCTAAGCATTACAACTTGGCCCCAAAACTCTAACCAGTCATATTAATCTCACAAAAAATGTATTCCAGTCTTGTTACAACCCAAAAAGAAAATGAAACCCATTTTTAGGAACAAAAATGAGCATTTTATGATAATTATGCAAATATCATAATATGAAGTATACATTTTTTACTAATAAACAATGTCATTTTTTGACAATGTAAAAATGAACGGATGTAAAATGTGCTTGACTTTAATGAAAATGTCATCAAGAAAATAATCTTGGTGCCAGGAAAACAAATTAATTATAATAAATAGTTAATGTATAAATAAAAATAATGATAATATTACTAATACTACAACAATACAAATTTATAACAAAAACTATATATATATATATATATATATATATATATATATATATATATATATATATATATATATATATATATATATATATATATATATATATATATATATATATATAAACTTAAAAATAATAAAATAACATTTAATAAATAATAAAACCATAATATTAAATGTATACATTTTATTAACCATTGAGACAATTTTCTCAGATTTTTTTCCATTGGAGAAATGAATTGAGGTAAAACATTCTAATTGTAATTAAAAAAAAATCTTTTAACAGCCAAGAACCAGCAAGCTACCTACTTGAACAACTGTCCTATTCCTGCCATCACTTCCATTCAAAGAGTTCTTGAACTCCTTAATTTAAGTGAAATTCCACACAGTAATCAGAAGTTTAATAGTCAGTTAGCTAGACCCTGTGCTAATTAAACACATATCAGAGGCCCCTTCTCCCTCCCTCTCGGTGCTTCATTAACAATAGCGCCAAGGCCTTAAACTCAGTCTGGATCTCTTTCAAGCTTTCCTCCTCCAGAAGGTGTGGGGCTACCAGAGGCCTCGCTGGAGATGGAATCGTTTTCATTCAGCTCATGAATGTCCTGCTGCTTTAAAATGCATTCCACACTCCTCTTTCCTCGTAGACATTCAGAGACATCCTTACTGACACTATAAAATTTCCTTATTTCAGCTCCTTAATTACTTTGTCACGGCAGTTCTGAGAGAGTGAACACCGCTACACATCTGCTGATCCTTCTGGGGGCCTTGAACCAAAGATGGCACCGGGACCCAACATGGGGAGCCTGGGGTGGGGGAAACCCAAAAACTTGGAACATCTGTATTTCTTTATAGAGTCTATAAAGAGCTCAGAGTTGGAAGGAGAGAATGAAAATATATGATTGGAGAAGTAGTGTGAGTATGCTGGATGTAATGCGTCGGGATGACTGCTGTCAGATACAAGCAACATGGAGGTTTGTCAAATGAGAGCATCCAATCTGGTGCACGCCGCCTGCTACGGATCACACATAAAAACTGGAAGTGCAATAAATACACATTTTAATGTTGGCCTGGGCAGAATCATAATAGGCTCAGATTTTCTATCCAACAGACTGCATCCGTAAATCAACTCCAGATAGATCTGCCAGCGAGCAACACCAACATCGTGAACGCCCTAAATCACCAGCAAATAAATGAGAGAAATTCATATAATCAGTGCAGCTGGACGAGACGGTATGTTCTGATAATTCAAGGCTTTGTTTGAGTTCAGCCTCCACCCCAATACTTCTCAAGCTCTTCCAGGGATCCAGACCAGAACAACTATTAGGAAGCTGTTGGCTCAAAAATGAAACATTTAGGAGCCAAGTGATTTCTTTTAGATGTCTGAGGGAAACTAAAATGAAGGATCACTTCAAATTCTAGATGGCTGAATACTGAATTAAATTGCAATAAAATTCAAATAAAATAAAATGCATAACTGATTAGCAGTACCTACATAATTTCCAGTGCCAAAAGACAACTCGTTATGAATATATATATATTTAAAATGCATTATATGAACAACCATTTAGTAATTAGATTAATGTTAAGTCTGACACGCTTAAAATTAACACCACTATAATGATGCTCATTTCATATCAAATGCAACAGAACCGAAAAATGATTCCCAGTGAGTGAGTCAGTAATGGCTCGGAATGATTCACTGGATAAATCAGCTTGAATCAAAACACCATTTTGAATCTTTTTAACTGGCTCAGTAAAAAGAACAAAAAAGTGGGGCAAATGGGTTCCTTTTTCCTAGATATTATCCTGTCTCTAAATCTAGATATTATTGATATTATTGATAGTCTCTAATACATTAAAAAGATATGTCTATTATTACAGCCAGATTTTTCTTATGCATGCACACCGATCTGCTTTGAGAATCTATATCTCGTACATCTCAATCTGTGCAACACTGTGCACTAGTGATAATATCTGGAGACGCATTCAGATAAGTAATTCGCATATCCTGTGCAGATGAATAGTAAGCAGGTTTGTAATTGTGTAAGCAATGCAAGTGATTTGTTTTTGTTCACTCAGAGCTTGAGGGCTGGCACCTTTCACACGGCACAGCCCGGGACTGTCAGGAATTACACAATTTGTGATATTATTCAAATCAGCACATTGTTTTCCTCTTTACTGACACGAATGGGAGGGGAGAGACACATCTCAAAATTAAATCATTCTGAAACAATCAGCCTCTGTGTGAAAGTAGAATTTGAAACGTATTGCTCAAATTATTCAGAGCCATTAATGCATGTGTCCACTCTTGATGCACTGTATATTACACTCATTCATCATGGCTGCATAACCTGGCAGGCTAACAGAAAACAGCTTTTGTAATCATATAGCCTTCCTGTCAAGAGTAGCACACGTCTGTGCATTTAATGATTCAGATGTTTGTTTTATTGGCGAGCAACTGACAAAGGAAAAGTTTATATCTCACTGTTATGACAACCTATGAGTAACAATAATTTCAAGTCGAGCTTCTTTTTTTTACTGTGGAAAATAAAAAGAAAAATAATTAATAATGCACAAGCCATTATTTTCCACACAAATCACAAAAACAAAACCTAAACCTCTGAAGTTACAAAAAAGCTGTTACTGGGTTTCTAAGATCAATAGGTTACAAGATCACACTTGCATTGCTCAAATGTATGCTACACTGAAACAGTGTTCTTGACTATCAGCTTTGGCATAGTGTCAAACTGTGACTCCCATCAGGATGCTAGCTGTCACTAGCATAAACGCAACACAGATGCTAAATCCTCTGCCTCTTCACCTCCAGAAGTTTGATGAAGAACATCCCAGCCTAAGCTTTCATTTCCCATTTACACAAAGACATATTTCCAGAGGAATCACCACATCTGTCCCGCATTGAACAGTCAGTGCTTTTCATGAATGCACTTTTGGCATGGGTAGAAGGGATATTTCAGCTTGTTTCAACACCTTCCATTCAAAAAGGGTGTTGACCTTAATCTGAGCCAACAATGGAAAAAAAAGTAAAGTAACAATGGCAAACATCCATTAACAACAACAAAGTGCCAGTATATAGACAATTCTTGGCAAAGCTGTCTTATTTGACAGAGTTAGGCTGGTGTATTATTAGGGCCTTTTTCACTGCTATAGTTCCAGAACTAAATGTACAGCATTAAAGTACTGCGACGATCTTGCGCGAACTATTTCCCAGTACCATTTTAAGGGTTGCATTCACATCGATCATGTGTTCTAGGACATGGCGTAAGCCGGTCGACAGCAATGTCATTTGTGCGTGACGTTCAACAACAGAAGAACAACGTGAACAACAGGAGGATAGAGGACAATGTGATCGGAGTGGTGTTTTTGTTGCATCTCATGGGTTTCACAACAATGGATATGGAATGTCGACGTATAGGTAAAGTGACTGAAAGAACGGAAAGGAGGATTAAGAATCTCCAATGACAACTGGCAGTGTTACATTTGCTACAAGTGCCTGCACTTCAGTGTCCATCCATCTATTGCTGTTCATCACACTTGTGAAATAAGTTGATGCAATGTTTACAGTATGTTTACACTGTGTTTTAAATCATGGTGGGTAAGGTCGTTTTCGAACACATCTGGCCAATCAGTGTCTACTTACATCACGTTTAGTACCAGTTTTGCTGGTTAGACCCTGCTCCGGAGTAGGAGCTAATTTGGTTTACGAAAAAGGCAGTTTGATACTAAAAAGGTTTGGGTACTATGAAAAGATTCCTGTTGTGCGAAAGGCCACATTGTAGCAGCTTAGTCTTATAGACATATATTAGGTATGCAGATTTACAATTAAATAAACTGCAGTAATAAATTAAATGTTTAGAAGTCAGGTTCATTTCTGTAAATCGGTTCATCCACATTAACGTAAATCAACAGTTTATTTTAAATGATTCATTGATTCATTACCTGAACTCTCAGAAAAAGCATTTTTATGGTCTTTTTTTGTAGAAAATATTTACTAACATGCTGCTTTTCTCAACTTCCACTTAAGTTGTGTAAATGTAAGTTAATTGCTGTGACTAAGAACATTGTTGTATTTTCAACATTGTTTTTTTATACTTTTGTTAAGCAAGGACATATTAATTTGATCAAAAATTAAAGTAAAGATTTATAATGTTACAAAAACAATTTTCACATAAATTATGTTATTTTGAACACTCTATTCATCAAAGAATCCTAAAACATTATCACATTTCCACAAAAATATTAAAAAAGCACAACTGTTTCCAAAGTAGATTGGACATTTTTCTTGAGCACCAACTCAAAAAAAATTATTTCTAAAAGATTATGTCACTTAAGGCTGAAATAATAGACTTTAGTCAGGGTAATATTTTTCTGAAGTTATTTTAATATCCATATTAAAAACTAATCACTTTAATTTAGCTTGAACCAACAGTTGGACATAGAAGCAGCTCCAGGCAGATTACATATGAGGTCAGCGTTGTGCATGCACCGGTGAGTATTGTGAAAACTAACTTTTGCTATGGGGGGGGGGTGCAAAGGAAGCAAAGTATTCTTATTTTAGCAAATGGAAAACCAGGCTCGGCTTATATCAAAATCCTCGGACATTCTTTACAAATCCTTGTTTTGTACTTCTAATTATTGAGCTGTGTTTGCTGTAATCTCTCCCAGTGCCTCTGCGTTCGTCTCTTCTGAGCGGGGCATTCGCAAAGGCGACATCATACATCATCTGCCTGGAGCTGTGAGCGCAAAATAGATTAAATTGATTATTATGTTTTAAATATGGTTATTTTTCCTACAAAAACGCAGCGATTTACTACAGGAGGATTTGGTTAAGCCCCGGAGCTGTGTGAGACACTTTTTATTAAGGATGGATGCTTTTTATTCAACTCTTTTTGAACTGATGTACTGCAACACCCACTAAGTGGAATTAAACAGCTTGAAAGATCAAATCATTTTTAATTAATTAGGGACAGCTTAATTAATATTTTTTTAAATACAACTGACTGGATTCTTCTGAAAAAGAAAGTGGTTTACACATATGATGACTTGAGGGTGAGTAATTTATGGGCTAATTTTCATTTTTGGGTGAACTAACCCTTTAATGTTTATAAATATAACTAAAATTAATAATAATACTAACATGTTTAAAGTTTAAAGTAAAAATAAGAATTATTACAATAATAGCAATTAATAATAAGTACATATAAAATATGTTTTATACATGTTTAATTATATGTACATTTACATATTTTATAAATTATATAAATTATTATGGTTCAAATCTATAAAACCAGGAGTAAAATATTAATATAAAACATGAATATTAAATATTAATTCTTGATTTCAGAAATTGGTCTTATATTTTTATAAATTACAAAAAAATATGTGGAAAATGTTTTAATATCTTAAATATATTGTAAATGAAGACTTGATAAAATGCAGTTGATTGATAAAACATTTTCAGTGAAGAACACAAAAGAGAAGTGAAATGAAAAGGAGAAAAAGTGAAAGAAAGTTGTCGAGACCCCTTCAGGAAGTATTGCCCCTCCTTTGCTTTAATGAGGTTAACTGTTAAAGCATGTTCAGGATACAGTCTCTCTTTATACACAGCAATGGAAAGGTCGCCTGCGATCACATCAAGGCCCCCGTCTCGGTACAAAGCAAGTGTAAAATTACAATTACACCTTAATGAATGGCATATTTCATTACACATACATGCTAATTAACAAGTTTCAGATACAACTCTGGCATTGATAAGCATCTGTTCAATCCTCAAAGCTATATGTTGCTTTGTTCTGAGAGCGGGAAAAAAGACAAGAGCATATGCCCTTGGAAAAGGGTAACATTTGTGAGGTGGTTCTAGCACTGCTTTCGGAGCGGGGCCTCTCACTGCAGTGTCAGTGTTCCAGGTGGAGTGTGGGAGGAAAGGCTGGTGTTCTGGCTTTTGTAATGGGCACCCGTCTCCACAGGCTGACGTGAGCACGCAGTGCACTAATCGCTTTAGCTGATCCCGTTCGACTGTGTGTGAGGCAGATGTTTGTCAGGCTACAGCACTGCTCAGCGTTCACACTGCACCAAGCGAGATTAACCGGCACCTTTATATATTTATTTATTTCCCTCCTTGCCCCCGCCTGCCCCAATTCTTAATCCCTAACTAAAAAGCTGAGGGCAAAAAAATAGCACTATATTAGATCATTTCAAAGAAATTTGTTTTCCTCCATGAATTTCCAAGAGCGGCGTTGGGGAGAACAGCCAAACGCATAATAAGACAAATGTTTACGAAACAGTGACAAGGCCACTCTATCATTTCGACACGCAACTCTCTGAGGACTTGGAACATTTTCCTGGTGTAAGTCAAAAATAAGAAACATTTGAAGTGAGAAACCCAAGCCCTTGTCATTTGATCTCTTTTCCCCTTTCTTTCTTCTCTGTTGTTCCATTATGCAGGTGCTGGAGGCCTGAGGGTACGAGGCATCCGCAGGACTGGGCTGTGTGCATATGCTGCTACCCTGTGCATAAACACTACCAGACGTCCATCCAGCCCAGCTCTGCTCTGCCGTATATTACTCACAGGCTTCCAATTTGGCCAAATCAACCCAGCATGTTCCTCTCTGCTCGCCGCGCTCCCATGAAAAAGCATAGTCGTCCGGGATATGTAAACATCTCGTAGCTTATGGCAGAGGACGGGAATGACCCGCTGCCGGTACAGAATACAATGTGCAAAGATCAGACTTTATCCAGATGTTATGTACTTTGTTCTAAGCCGCTTTAATTGTTGTTACTGTTTCGTGACTTTTCATGAGTTTGGAGACAATGGGAGTTGTTTACATACAATCATAGTGACCATATGAAAATCTTTTAGTACTAGGGGTCAATCAGGATTTCTTTCTAATAGCTGATGCTGATATGTGGAATGACATACATACGTTTCTAAAAAACATCCTAGTCCTGTTTTCCTATTTTTCCCTGTTAGTCATTTCATTTAGGTTATTCACTGCCCTAGAAGCAACCAAGCAAACAAACTAATACAATGTACTTATATATTTTTACATGATAGAATTATAAATTGTACAAAAATATGAAAATATATTTAATATATTAGTTTTTTCTCCATTATAAATATTTGCATATATTTATGCATTACAAATATTTTTTATAAATGTAACAAAAATAGTACTTCGTTTGATGTTTAAATATAATAAAAAGTAATAAATTATAAAAAACAACTAATAATTAGCATTAGGTCAATCTACATTTTATAATCTAACTATAATAGTGCGCTATATAAATTCTTATAAAATGTTTAAAAAATATGAAACCATATATTTTTTTCTTTGCTATATTTTTCACATAATTTTGATGGCCTAAATGTATTTTAATAGCTAAATCGCAAATAATCTAATTGTTTTTTTACGTAAGCCTCAACCTAAAGGTTAAGGTATACTTCATTTTTCTGCATTCTGCTCAGTCTAACGCACAGCAGTTTCCACACAGATGGATGAGTTCAAAACAGGCGCAGTACCACCTAGTGAACTCTGAACATGAAAGTGGACTGTCTGAACATTTCACCTTGCGTGCACACTGTTGTATGCACACCGTCCCCAATGAACACAAAAAATGGTGAGCACTTAGGAAAAAACAAGATGCACAGGAAACTACCTTAAAATCAAAAACAGTACTAATCTAAATGCAAAAATGCAATAAATTAATTGCACATTAAGGACAAACATCTAAATTTACAAGCACTGTTAAAAAAAAAAAAAAAACATTGAACCATGAAATTGAAAGAAAACAATGTCAAATTTAAAGGCATGCCGACCTGTGTGTTCTGCAAGCTGGGAGTAAGGTCAGCAGCCCCCCCTCCCCCTCCCCTCCCTTCATAAAGTCCGTGGAGAAGGTCCCTCCGTGAGCTCCCGTCTAAACTAGGGTCCACCGCACCTGCAAAAAAAAATAAAGAACACGTTACACCTTCAGCATGAAATAAGAGTATCCTCCAAGGACCGCTCTCCAAACCAAAGTAAATCACTTCACACATACACCCCTGAAGATCTGATATTTCCCGTTCCACTGATGTCTCCTGCACAGGTCTGGTATGGCATGTTTTGTTTGTTGCGCTGGGAGTTTTCAGCTAGAGTGACATCAAACACAGCCACCCTGGACTGCCTAGGAGTAAAGACTCCTGCTATAACCCGCTTCCCACTGCTCACAAACTGCGTCCTTCCGAAAGGTTATCACAGAGCCGATTTGTCGCTCCTAATCCAAAATTCATTACATATAGCAGTTACCACACTTTAATACGATACGTTTCTTGAATGGCTGGGTGAGATCCTTCACAGTTCACTGGGAGTTAAGGACAGCGTAAAACAAAGCATAAAAAAGGACAGAGATGCTTTGTGAAATCGCAAAAGTGGCATAAACATGTAAAGTGGTATGTGTCAGCAGCAAATCAAATTTACTGACCTCACAACTAATCACAAATTGTTAGGTAAGGAAATTAGGTTCCTATTAACCCTGTATAAGGGATAAAGATGGAGAATCTTTGGTTTTTTGGCATGAACGGCCACCCTGTGACACGGGTTCCTGGGGCCGCTTTCTGAGTGATAGCAATGGTCAGACAGTAATGTCAGACAGTAATGTGTGGCATAAATGTGAAAGTGATAATGATGGGGCACTCTCATCGTGCCCGGCTTAAATAGCTGCTAACTGGATTGGATGGCTGACCATCACATCTCTCTGAGCATAATACACATATCTTCTAAGTTGACGAGAGCAGGATCAGCGGATGACGATGTGCAGCAATGTCTGCGTTGGAGCAAACACAGGAACACTCAAATGTGAGGCATAAAGAGAAGAGCCAAGTCTCTAACTTGTCCAAGCAGCTGTTTCAAAGCAGTTTTACCCACAACACCATGACAACTCGGATGGGTAAATGATCAAATTCAGATTTCACCAGTAAAAAAAATGTACAGTAAGTAAAAAATGTTTGTGTGTGTGTGTGTGTGAGTGAACATATCATATATCACTATGAATGATCAGAGTGAATATTCTACTTTAGCAACTACTTTAGTCTTTGTGCAAGTGAAACACAATTAGAAACACAACACAGAAACACAATTAGAGGCTGTGAAATGAGTACAATCAGTACATGCTTCATTCCAGGAGAGGAAGATTACAATTTCTGCATATTTGAATCCACTAGAAGGCAATCACTGAAATATGCAAACATTCATGAGAAATAAATGTAGTGGAAAATTTGGTGCATATCTGCAATCAAGTTTCATGTGCAGATCTAGGAAAAAAGTAAGGAGCTAAAGCAAATCAAACTGATTCTGTTTCTCAATGAGGTTTCAAAAGAACCCTAAAAAAAACATGCCTGAGTAATAGCATGTGTTTCAAAATGAGAGAGATTATTGGAAGTGTCAGTACAGTTACTAAATGCAGAGAAAACACATGCACATGCTTTTAAAATGTGTGATCATTCTTTATGAAGTGCTATATACAAGTCATTTTCCACTTTGGACAAGTGCCTTTCAACTGCTTGCAGGCCTATTCTGACAAAGTCATGAATAACAATTGTGAAAAAAACAATACTAAAAGCATAAAATAAAATCAAACATTTATCTTTTAACTTTATATATCCTATTGTTTGCTAAAAGGATTTACTTGAATTAAATTATAGTAGTATAATAATTTACATTTAGGCTGGACTTTAATTAAACAGCCATGTACTCTTCAACAGTGCACAATTCCATTGATTTGCTTCAACCCTTTAAAGCCATTACCCTTCTCCAACCTCTAAATGCGACACGCTCCTGCATGCACATCATTCTCAGCATCCTAAAATTCACATTGCACATTTCTGAAAGAACCAGTTATTTTTACATAACACACCCTTTAATTCAATTTAAACAGATTACTAAATGTTGAGTCATGACATGTAGAAAGAAAGAAAAAAAATCAATGTAGCCAGCAGTGCAAACAGTTGATAATTGCGAATGGAAGTGGGGGGCGGGAGTGCAAACATCATCTTTTAAGGTGAAACAGTAGAGTTCTTCACTACAGACAAAAGTCAGTTGGCAGAACCCAGAATTGATCATTTACATGCAAACAGAGAAGGCAAAAAATTGGTTCAATCTCCAGTAAGCATTTTGAGGCGCTGCTTCACACAGGCATCCAGCAAAATCAATTCACACTCTGAAGAAACAGTTTTTCTCAGCTGGAGATAATGTGCCACACTATGGGTTTTCAGATACTTATCAGAGGGAAATTAGCTAAGGAATACTCCCCCCACCCAAAAAAAACAAACAGGTCAAGCGTTCCACCTCCCTTCCAAATCAGTGATATCATCAACTGGAGCTCCAGAGTAAAGGTCAAAAATTAAAATGATTTGAGCACAGTCCCTTCCAATTGGTCATTTCTAAAACATCCTGGGGATATAAAGGAAAGCGAATACTGTATTTAAGAGTGGAATGAGTCTTCCTGTTGTGTAGCCACTTCTGCAGTACACTGCAAAGCCATTTAGAGCTGTTGAATGCGTCAGATCTTCAGGGATGATTTGATTAGAACGTTTAATTTACTTTAGTTAACAGGTCTATTTAAAATTCATGACAGATTTCAAAGATTTTCCATCGGAGAAGTTTAACAAAAATGTGTCATTTAACTAGCTTTTTTATTTTACACTTGCATTTAGCAATGCATTTTTCCACTTTAAACCATCATTGAGTGCTTGTAATAACTGTGATAAATAAATGTGATCTATAGCCTAGTTGATTTTGATTCTAGGGATGTTTCTAGGCAGACATGCACTCTTTGCATGTTTAATAACGCCACACTGCTTACCGTCCTAAAAATCATTTATTGTTATAAAAATACCATGAGCTGTAAAAAAAAAAAAAAAAAACTCATACAGAAATAATCAAATGTCTAATTTCCTAATGCCTATATTCCTATATTATGTCTACTTGCCTATATTATGTGTTCAAAATTCGTTTCGCTTTTCCCGCTCAGTGTGGAAAGGCCTTAAGGATGAAACGTTGCTCAGTTTGTTTGAAAATCCCAACCAGACCAAAAGAGCAGCACTATTATTTACAGTTTGGGGGCAGATCTATCTGTTCATCAACCAATAAAAGACAGGAGGAGTTTTCAGGAAACTTGTTTGAAACAGTAACAGAAATAACAAACTTTACCTTTAACGAAACAGACAACAGTCTTCTTCTAAAAACCCCTTTGGCTCAAATATCGGTGCACAAACCAACCCCAAGTGGAACAGGACTGGTTGCATTAAAAGCATGACTGTGCAGAAATGAATTCAATGCCCAGGCCAGATGTTCATGCCTGTCAGAGAAACTATCCAGATACAGATCTAACAAAAAGAAACTGAAATTTTTGTTTAAGAGAAATATTTTAAACATACTCTCTGATACTGTAAAATTATTATAACTGAATAATGTTCAAAGAAGCAAACATGCTTTTCTAATTAATAGGGATGTAACGATTCACTCAACTCATGATTCGATTCACAATTTTGATTTCACGAATCAAATTTTCTCACGACTTTTTTTAACAATATGAGATTGAAGACATTATACAGTAAATTAAAAGGTGTTGTTTTATTTGGCTATTGCTGCATGTTTCTTCTTGAAATTGAAATATAACAAAACTAACAAATTAATACCAAACCCCAAATCAAACAAGTTACACAAATAAAATAAATCTCTTAACATGAAAAAACTAAGGCTTTGCTCTTTCTAAAAACTAAGGCGTCTGTGCTCTTTCTAATTTAAAATTAGAGGCAACCACTTAATTTTAATCGTGATTCAAACAAAGATGCAGCATACATGGAGCATGGGTAGTTTTTAATTAAATTAGACTGTATAATTTTTTAATTTGAAGAAAAACAGAATATACTGACTTTAGTTTTGTAGAACTATACTACATAAATATCTGAACAAAACAAAAGACGAGCTTAATGAGATGCAGATTCACTCTCTGACAAAAGGTGGCGCTTATGAACAGCAATGATACAGTGTTTGCTAAGTTATCACTGTAAACAAAGCAGATCTGCGCTTATGAACACTACTTTAATATGCATTGTTCAGAGGCAAGATAAAAAACCATACCATACTACCATTTTTTTTTTAAATAGTTCCCCTCAGAGATACTAGGATGCATCGATCCGATAGTCAATGCCAATATCGGCTCCGATACTGGCATTTTTCTGCCGGATCAGGTATTCATCAGATGAGACTGATCCTAATCCGATATTGTGCATATACTTATTCTGTTTGTTGGTCCCCAAGAAAGGCACAAAAACATGATAAAGTACCAAAACTTTTGTGTGCACTATATTTCAAGTGTTCTGAACATGTTCCATAGTTCACTGTGAGGTACAGATTGAGGTACTGTCTTCCTACATTCAGAAATCAAACTGTGTGTTTCATTTGGTTACTAGTCAAAACGATGAAACGCTCTTCTAGAGCGCACAGTAACTGAGGTTTAAAACTGTTAAAAAAAAGGCTCAAACTAATGCACAGATTTAATACATTGCGTATCAATATCTCTTCCCTTTGTACTAACTTTTCCATGTGGATCATGCGCACTGCGCACTGTGAGTCAGTGTCGTTTCAAGTTAATTATTCTGCACACGGGATGCGCAGAAGCACTAAATGTCTAAATGTAGTAGATTGTGTTTAACACACAAAAGAGCAACGATCAGGTCAACACAGAGAAGTATAGGAGTATATTAAAAAAAAAACAACAACACTGTGCTGGTCTCAGATTGGATCGGTATCGACAAATACTCAGAATTTTCGGTATCGTATTGGTTTTGAAAATATGGTATTGTTGTATCCCCTAAAGCCCTTTCACACTGATTCTGGAAAATACACACGTAATGTGTCCTGCCAATTGTTCCCAGGTCGCTAGATTTTGCACTTTCACACTGATTACCTGGAATATTTGCCCACAACACACAACCCGTAACGGTCTAGTAATGACACGTGACATCAGGATGTGATGTGTAATGTACATGTCAAAATGCTAGGCACGTTAACTTTCACTTAAATTGGCTAACGATCTCAGCTTCAGCATGAAAAGTGAGGAACTAACTGATCTCTGCTTCATTACAGTTTGCACATATTTTTTTTTAGTCGCGAACGCTGATCTTCCTTCAAAACACCCGGTAAAAGAGACAAACCCTTTACTTTTGTTCACAGCGATCGTTCCGGGACTGGACCCGGAAATGTTACTAGGTCCCCAACCTGGGATCAATCACATAATCAATCCCAGGACATGTTTGCGTTCACACAGAAGGCGACCCTGCAATGTTCCGGAGCTTAAGAGACACATTCATATAAACTCCTACTCCGATTGTATTGTGATTTGTTTGGCACCTCAACTGATTTGAATTGTCACATATTTGAATTGATTTTCAACCTGCTTGCTGTTAATTGTTACATCCCTACTAAAGATGCATCAAATCAGAATTCAGGATATTTAAAAGACACATGCTTAATAATATGTTCATATTCCTTCAAAATGTCTGTCAGTGCCTAAGTTCAGATATAGAGCTTTGTTTGTTTTAGTCTTGACTGTTAATCACATTCATGTCTGTTAAGTGACCTATATCTGTCATCAGTGTGAACAGACTCACTCTGAAGGGAGCTGCAAAATAACGTCACACACATTATCCACACAATCACAAAATAATGACCATGGGAACTATCTGTAAATAATACCACAGCAAATGACAGTTATTATCACAACTAAAACAATATAAAATGTTGCAAACAATAAAACTACCATTTAAAAATGTTCTGTCATTTTGTTTACTTTTTTTAGATGACAGCAGTGGCTAATAGCAAGTTACCACATTTTTACCACATGATTATTTAGTGGAAACTGTGGTTACAATGGTTACTTTGTAAGGACGTGCATTTATAAACCTCAAACCCTATATTTGCAGGAAAAAGTCCATCATGTAAAATGAATACAATATCTAAAAAAAATATATACTATCAGTGATTTACTATCACTGCCTGTTTAAATTTCCCTCAAAGTATGCTTGAACCAAAACATCTCTGCCAAAAGCAAATCCATCAAATAAAACACACAACTACAAACTATGTCCTAAATCAGTGCTTCTCAAACTGTGGTACATGGAGTCAGCTGCGTGTACACCATTTACTGGGGATGGGCATTTTAGGGCATTTTAGTCATTCCACACACAGTTAAACTAAACAAGTTGTTCTACTTAAATTTTATATGTTCTCCATCATATGCCTTCAGAAGACTTTAAAAACAATTCACAAGTCATATGGACCACATTTATGATACTGTTTTCTGTTGCTCTGTCGTTATTATGCAGTTTTACAGACGTAATTATTTGCTAACTTTAAATGGGAAAATGCCATACTGAAGTCAAGTTTGGAGTTTGGAACAACATAAGTAAAAGTAAATTTAATTTTTGGGTAAACTATCACTTTAAATTCAGAAATACTAATTTTGATGACAAAATGTGTATACTGATTGTGGCTCACAGTTTTTCTCTTTAGGTTTGAATAGCCTATCATTACACCCCTATTATTTAGAAGTTCTGATCGAATGTGGTTCTTGGCCTGAAAAGAAAACCATTTGATTATAGGCCATTTGAGATCTGTTATATTGATGAATTTTACTTGTCAAAAAGTACTTGCGGAGTCCAGCGTCTCTCATCCACTTAGAGATCATGTGCATACAGAGTCAAATGTCAGAGAAAAAACAAACATGACAGGAATATAAAAATCGGACTCCATTTTAGCTTCTCCATTCTCTCAGCTCCATTTAGCCCTGACACATTCACATTCTGTTTACCGCTACTGTAATTAACAGAAGCAACTCTCTCTGACTGAGACTCCACATAGCAGTAAAGGTACATTATGCAGCGTTTTGCTATGCTAATCCAGGTAATTTGCTTCATGCTGAGCACACTTCCCCAGTGTCTTGATTAACGATACATTTTCCTGATCAAGATATGACGCATGGCATCTCATATATTAGGCTAGTTCTTAGAAAGAATGCTTTTCTTGAAATCATTCATTTGCTCATAAATTGTTCAATTCCCTGCAAATCTGCCCATACGGGAAGCCATTTAGCAAAGCCCGTATAAGCTTCTTAAAAGCAGATTGGAATGAGTGACTGGGCAAGACCTCCAAACTGTCTTTAGCCTGTTTTTTGAGGATGGCAGTTATGTACACATGGCCTAGATATAAATCGAAACACGATCAAACAAAAACAGAACTAGAGTCCGAATACACATACTTCAGTATTCAAACAGCAGAACATGAAATGATGATCTCCAAAAAATCTGTATTGATAATAATATTGTGGGTGAATACCACCTACATCTTCTGAAGTCTGCAACCAGCTCAGGAACCATCGTATTTGAAAAGTTGGAAAAATATGCAAAACTAAGTAAGTAGTAGAAAGAAGAAGTCCATCAAAGCAGCAGTAGTAGTTTAATAGCATTAAAAAGCTTGTGTGTGCATGTGCGTGTGTTTGAAAGAAGTCTCTTTTGTTCACCAAGGCTACAATTATTTGGTAAAAAATGGAGTAAATAAAATATATATATATTTTTACAAATCCAAATAACTGTTTTCTATTTTCATATATATATATTTTTTTTTTTTATTGTCATTATTATTATTATTATATATATATATATATTTTTTTTTTTAAGTTTTGATATTTATACACAGGAGAGAAAATTATGTATAAACAAAATAAAAAACAGCAAAAAAACAACGATTGATACAGTAAGTAGATTATGTTCATTTTTTTTTATTATTATTAACATAACTATTTTCATATATTTTAAATGCAATTTATTCCTGTGGTGGCAAAGCTGAATTTTAAGAAGCCATTACTCCAGTCTTTAGTGTCTAATATGCTGATTTGATGCTTAAGTATCATTTCTTATTCTTTAGCAATTATTTGAAAAATACATCTTTTGTAACATTATCACATTGTCTTTACGGTGACACCTGCATTATACAGTGCATACTTCATCAATAGTTAAGATCAATTTCAGAACATATTTGAAATGTAGTACAGGAATTCAGGCGTAGCCTTGAGCTATGTGCTCATTCACACAAGAGTCTTTATTAATAACACTCGAGGGGGATGTCAGAGGTCTTATCAAGGGCGGAGTGACTGATGATGATAGCACTAGCCCCTTATTACGTCAACTGACACTATAAAGACAAAGTGCATTGAGCTATTATATGGAATAACTAAAGCAATAGTTCTGATCATGTCATCCTATCCATATTCCCCATGAAGCTTGATGATCTCTCCTGCTTACCATGCTGGAATACTGATCCATCTGATCCAAGTGGAATCATACAGTTTGCTTCGTTCATTTGTATGCCTGTCAAAGAGAATGCTGGAAATATCTCATTTTTCTTTGAGCCAATACCTCATCCGTCAATGGGAACAAAAGGTCAGACACATTACAGTGGTCTGACTGCGTGTGTTCAAACCCAACCGCTGCTTGTCTGAGATGAACAATAACATCCCTCAAACAGTAAATAGAATTCATTTCAGGGTCTAAATGGAAGCATGTCGCCACAAGGGGAAGAACAGAGCGCTGGAAAATGTAAACGTTCTAGCAAACATTCTAAAGTACTTACAATTAAGCTTATTTCAATAATCAGCTAAAAATGCTCGCTAACATCCCCTAAAAACAACATAGCAACTTTTATGTGCTTTTATGTGCTAGGTCACATTTCAGGACATTTCACTGTACTAAATGATATCTAGGATCAAAATTCGGGAAAGCTACTTTTTAAACGTCTTTATCTTACTACAAGATAATAACAATATTATCTAACTACATTGAAGCTACTTAAACGGACAATCTTCCTAAAGACCCATGAAATGGAAATACACCATCTATTTCATGAATGCATGATTCAACTATGCATGTTGAATTTTTATTCATTTTAAATGTCACGATATACTCGACAGCCTAGAGAAATGACAGACATCTTTCTGTTCACATAGAATGAACTGAACTGTCCAACACTACCTAAGAGAGAGTATTGTTAAGAAAAAATGATGCTTTCCAAAGCTGCATCTTCCTTCAGTTCTTTACCAAAAAACAATCTGACATTTCAACCCAGTAATAAAAATGTAGTTTGTTACTGGAAAGCTACACTAATTTGAAAGCAGCTGTCTGCTGTCAGACTACTAAGAATTGCAGTTAGGATAGTTTTGTCTTTTCTAAGTTGAGTTAGGATTGCTTTTGAAACAAAGCAGAAAATGTAGGAAATGAAATGCTCTATTTTCTTGTTTGACGGACAGAGCCGGATCCCTTGTGTGCTCTTGACAGCACAGCGGATCCCGGTGATGATGCAAGTCCAGACCTCAGGCCCAGCTTCAGTGAGTCACAGAGCAGAGCAGGCTGTTTGGATCACAAAAACTCGTCTATTATTACACCACACATGTCACAACTCCCAGTGGCCCCCACGAGCCTGACACACACACCAAAACAGCTGCAGACACTTATACACAAACACATCACCCACTGAGACAAGACAGAGATAATAAAGAGCGCACTTATATGGATACATAGACAACTCAATAAAGCACTTCTGTATAACACTTCTCATTGTGCACGCTCTTATTCAGCTGAAGACTACAACTGAAGTGTTTTCACTGTTTTCTGTACAAAAGGTGATAATTTGCTACACTGGATAATCCAGGTCCAACAGAGTGCAAATGCACTTGCTTTTTATTTCAAAAAGGTTAAAGGTATAATTTATATGCTGTTATTTATTTATACTTTTAATTAGTTTTAAGTTAGTTGTTTTTGACTTTTTTTTCAAGTTTGAGCTTCAGCTTTACTTCATTTGACAAAACAGATTTGTAATAGTTACAGTTTCAGCTAATTGTAATGGCAAAGTGTTTAATTTCTGGAACACTAGCAGGTACTGTCACTCGCATCCTTGTTTCATTTGAACATTAAACATGAATTTTAACCATCGAAAAAACTAATCCTTGCTCATAAAACAAACAAATGGACTTCAGTTCTGACTGCTGACCTAATTGTGCAAAAATTGCACTTTTCACTTTTAATAGAAATAGTTGTATCAAAAAAATGTATCATATTATATGACATACTTTCTTCTTTGGGATAATATATATATATATATATATATATATATATATATATATATATATATATATATATATATATATTCTACATGAATTATTAATACTGACTTATCATTCTTGTTATGCTCCAAAATCAGCAGCTTGACAGTAATCCATAAGAGACATATACTGTATTTCAGTCTTCTGAAGATATATGGCAGCTTTGTGTGAGGAACAGACAAAAATTCAAGCCGTTAACTCGAGAACTGCTACAACTGAATCATTAAATTAGTGATTTGAACTCTGTTTCGTCTGGTCTGTGAATCGGATGAACTCGTTCACTGAAAAGAACCAGTTCAAAAGAATAAATCAATCACTGAATTATTATTATATATTTTTTTTTTAGTTCAACTAACTGCCTCAATGCTCCGGTCACAACAGTTCTCAAATTAACACCTCACTGGAGGGAAAATGATCAGTGAATAATGACATCGTGCTGTTTTTGTATAGCAAACAGCTGTGTGAATATTCTGGAACATTCATTCCCTCTTGTGTTTTGCACAGAAAACAAACAACATAAGAGGCGGTAAATAATGACAGAACTATTTCTTTAATACAAACACGACTGCAATTCTCCCTTAGAGACATACAAAGAGCAAAAGGTGCAGACCGCACGCAGGTGCTCGGCAGCAGAAGTGAAGGTGACTGGACGAAAGCGAGCGAGCAGGGCGGCTCTGACCGAGCTGAAAAATGAATGCAGCAAGCGGGCTGCACTTCAGGGCCACTTTCCAGCACTAAAGACCAACAAGATCAATTACAGAGTGGAGATGTTTCTCAGTGCCACAGTGAGCGGCACCTTAATGAGAGAGGTTTCCATTACCTCCATAAATGGCCTAAGAGAGACGCACTGATGAAGCAAGAGCCGTAATAGCCTTTCTCTCTTTTCCTCCCTAATGGCACTGCAAGTGGATTACACTGCCAATCCGGCCATGCGCCGTGTTTATCATTTATGTAAATAACGTCAGCGCCGATGTGGGGAGGTGGCTCATAGCGAGGAGAGGAGGGTGTGGCCTCCGAGTCTTTTTGTGAGGTGCTAGAATATTATCTGGTCGTTTTGACAGATGCCACGTTAAGCAAAATCTGTCTACACTGCAGCTGTTTTAAGTGACTGTGTGTGCACATGTGTGAGGAAGAAATAGAGCCTGTGTGTTCTCACTTTATATTCAGGTGAGAGTAAACGCCTTCCACTTCTGCATCAGACAGGTTTTTCTAATATGCACCATCTGACTGAAGAGGGATAGAAAAAAAAATACATCAGCAGAAATATACACAAGTGGCAATAATCCTCTTGCCCCCAATACTTGTGCTTTGCAATAAGTAAACTGAGCTTATCAGAAGCAGCCACCACTCCTTTTAATAGCCACCATGATGCAGTCCTTTCAGGCAGGTTTCTGTTCCTGCTTTTTAAAGAGCTTTACTGAATGTAAGTGTGTGTCCTGGTCCTCTCTCTCATCCATAAACTGTACATTTTAGGGCTGTATATATACACACACACACACACGCACACACACACACATACATACATACACACACATATATATACATATATATATATATACATATATATATATATATATATATATATATATATATATATATATATATATATATATATATATATATATCATTGTTTTGGCCATCATTGCCAATTAGATTCAACACAATTTTCACAAATAAATAGTCTTTTTTTTATGTACTTACTGAAGTGTAAAAATTTAATTACAGCTTTTAATGCTAATGCTATGTGTGTGTGTACTATTATTAAATGTTATAAAAGTTATTATTATAGAAATCAAATACTTTATTATTACTATTGATCCTATTACAGGGCATTGTATCCAGGTATTTGGACAGTCTCATTATTTGGGCACACAAGTGCATTAATGCACTTCCTATTGTCTGTTTTAACAGGCTCCACTGAATTACTTCTGTGGCTGTTCGATTTGCGAGGTTGTTTATCAGGCAACACACAATGTGTTATGTGTGCAACTGCAAGAGGAGTGTCAATGACGCAGGGCTGCATTACCAATTCAAAAAACAAAAACCTAATGAACTTCTCTGCTGTCAGATGCAACTCCCTGACATACGGAGCAGCATGCAGACTACAGACTATATGATTCAACTGGCTTATGCAATCATGACCCACAGGAAACTGCACAGATGAGTAAATCACAGCATAGAGCATAATCATATTGAATTTGCTGTATGTCACAAAACCATCATCTATCCAAGCAGTCTGGAGTAGTGATGTTCATTTTAACCGTTAACTGACCGTTGAGAATTTTGACTGATTAATACAATCAGTTTTTATTTATTTTCAGTAATTTATCAAAATATTGAAAAAGGTTTGCTGTATGGTTAAAATATGCTACACATATAAACAAATAGTTTTTTAGAGAGAGAAAAAAAACATAAGTCGCGTATAATTATTATTATTCTTTTTTTTTATTCAAGCCAAAAAAATTAATTTAGGTTAAAACGAAACTTAAACCAACGTTACATCTCTCATTCCACACAAAATCAAATGTTTCCGTATTCACTATATATCTGAATGCCAAATTATTATTTATTATGTAGCCTAGTTACTTCACTTGCGTTCCAATATCCAAGTTAAACAAAATGTTTTTGCATAACATCATGGCAGTATGGTGGTAACATGTGCCATGTGTTTTACTACATAATTAAACTGAGCAATGTGTGTTTTTTCCCATATGTTTGACTGACTGTATTTTATTATGATAATGAACAGACATCGTCACGGTAGCAAAGCTTAACTGTAAGCGCGCATGTGGCGCCAGCGCAATCACTTTAAATTTTTCATTCTGACAGTGAAAGCAACTAGCCAACTCCTTTAGTCAAAGGTAATCGGAATTGTAAAAGCTTTGCCTTTATTTGTGTACATTCACAATAAAAACAAATCACTGTGATTTTGTAATATAAGCCGTCAGGTTTCCTTTCACGCAGCACAAAAATGAACAAACTCTGCATACTAGGCTACTTGTTGCAGTTTTTCGTTCATTTTCTTAATTTATTATTTAGGTAAAAACATATTTCTTGTATAGGCCTATTTATTTGTTATATATATATATATATATATATATATATATATATATATATATATATATATATATATGTGACCTAGCTTTATTCTATTTTTCTATGCTCGCAGAAGCGCTGCAGGTATGTGATGTGATATGATGACCATGTGAATCCTCACGTTCTGTTGTTTGCTGCTTTTTGTGCACGTAAAATTAATTCCCAAGAAACAAAGGTCAGTATTTTTAACAGGTCACATACACTTAGCTATCCTTTCTAATTTAATTAAATTCTAATTTAAAATAATGTTGTTGGGTAATGGTTAATTATTGGTTAACTAAAATGAACATCCCTAGTCTGGAGAGTAAAAGCTCTGCAGTTACACCGTTGACACCACGCTAAATACTAAGAGTGTTTGCACACAAATTAAAATTTCATTTTGTCATGTTTTGCATATGTACACTTTCCCAGACTTCATTAGCAGGCTACATGAGCTCCTCTCAAAAGGCCAAACATCCCATTTCAAGACTTTCACGATGTGCCTCTGGCGTTAAAAATGAATCGCCATCTTCTAATCTAAACACTGGCTATTCAGATGTGCATGTTACTAAAGCGGGAGGAAAGAGATTATGTAAATATTAACTGTTGACACAAGACTGTGACTATATTTCAGCAAACTGACAGGCTGAGCTGATGAGGAACAGGCGATAACAAAATCAGCCATGGACGCTAATGTCAACTGATGTAAATTGTCCCTCTCCTCCTCCTACTGCCAAAAGCTACAGTTCAACCCATCAACAGCAGGCCCATCATAATCTGTAAGACATATTTATCAAACAACATACATACACAATGTTAAAAACACAAAGTGGGCGTGTTTTTGTGACATATCAGGACACAACTCTGTATGATGAAATGGGTATGACACAGGTATATGAGAAAGTAAAAATGCACAAAGTTTCCTGTGACGGTTAGGGTTAGGTGTAGGGTTGGTGTAGGGCGATAGAATATACAATTTAATTTGTACAGTATAAAAACCATTACGCCTATGGGATGTCCCCAATTTTCTTTATATTCAGATATATATATATATATATATATATATATATATATATATATATATATATATATATATATATATATATATATATATATATATATAACTACATTATTATGATTATATAATATCATGATATAATATCATGAATTTTATTTATTATCTATTAAAATATAGGCGTTCAACTAATGTAATTTCTAAAATATAAAGGAAATTTAAACATTATTAGTGTTCATTTCTATTCATGTCTTCTTTAACACAAACTATTGTGTATAATACAATTTTTATTCAAAACGGTCTTTAAAATGGGCAATATATCAGTGCATCACTACATAATTTCACCGTTACACTGCCATCTTGCTCTCTCTAAACTGTAGATTATTGTAGATTATATACTTTATAAGTAAAGTTTAAAGGTTTGTACATCTTTACAGCTCCTTTTAAGCATCTAAAGGTATGTTCCACATATAGTGAACGGGAATAAAACACTTGGAGCCACATTTTGGCAAGTAGAATGTTCTTACTGGGTGAACCCTTTATCAGCAGTACAAAACAATTCAAGTGGGATGTTCAATCATGCAGAGTAATGTAATGTTCAATCAGGGCAAAAACGTGGATGAGGGAGGACGCTTCTACTGCTTACCATTCCTTCTCTTAGAGCCAACATGAAGGTCCCTGAGGCATAGGAAATCAACAACCATGCCACAGTCACTCCTGCTCTGCCTAACAGACACGTATGATACTGCCCATCCAGACAGCTTTGAAATAAAGTCAAGCTTGTTAGTATACATCAGCCAGCCACTGTGCTCATTGCGGCTCAATATCCAGGGTGCAAGTCTCACTGCCATTTCACGCTAAAGGCCAAACAGAGGCAGTCCTCAATTTGCTCTTCGACGGAATGTTCTAGACTCTGCCCCAAGGCCACTCAGGACATTATCATGAGAACTCACAGGAAAGGCCATTGTGTTCACAAAAGGCAATTTCCTCCTTCAAATCCTTTTGTGTTTCCCTGTTAATGCAAATGGACCGGACGCTGCGCTTCTCCACGAATGGATGAGAGCAAAGTCGACTCTGGCTTTTTAACAGCAGGGATCCATGCATCGCAAAAAGCACTTACGCAATAGTGCCGCATGGTTTATCTTTGAAAATTTAAAAGCCCTCTTGCTTTTGCAGGAGATCCTGGTAGCTCCTCATGGATAAGAGAGCAAACAAATGGAAAGATCAGGACGCGCCGCAACCAGCTCCTCAACCTCCTACCGTCACTGTATCGCCGGAGGAAAATGAAGGCATGTTGAACACAGGCTGATAGCGCCCTACAGTAAATTATGTGTAAGACAGGAATGAGACAGGAGTGCTTAGTCACGTCAGTACCACATTTTAAAAAAATCATTGCATGCTCTCTGAAATACTTGATTCTTATTAAGTCAATCATGGCATTTGCTGTCAAATATTTTTCTGTAACGATCACTACACTGAATAATTGACCGCTGCCTCTGGCAAACAATTTTGTATGAGGCTTTACTAGTTTTGCTACTCTCAATGGACTCTTTGGCCTTACATACTAAACTAATTTTACCTTAAATCAATATTCCATGGTCGAAATCGCAAACCCAATCTCTTTAGAGTTATACAAGACCATCAGCTTTACCCTGTCACATCTCTATTCAATGCTGAAAAAAAATTTTGGTGTAAAAACTATTTTTAAATTAGTATTAGTAAATCAGTAAATTTAACAAACAATTACAACGAAATGGCAAGTAACAGTGAATTATACATGAAATTGTGAGAGAGACATTTTTCTTTGTAAAATGTACTCCAATAATCTTTTTAACTTTACTTTTTTTATTTTCACATTGTATATTAATTGGTTTTCAGACTTTAACCAATGACTGAGATCATGCGTCAAAGTTCCCAACAGAAATCGCTTTCTAAGAGCTGCCTAATTATTAATCAACACTTTACTCTTGTAACATAAAACACTAGTAACGAGAAAACTAAGACAAGTGAGATAACTCCCAGCATGGACAAAATTAACTCATTTAAATGAAGCGAATCACGACAAACCACTAGTGTATTTGACAGATATAAATCAAACTGAGAATTCAAACCAGTGACTGATATTTAATGTGCCACCAAAAAACAGAAAGTGCTTTGAATTATTGATAAGCAGGGAGCAGGACGATTTTAAACAGCCCTGCTCCTGCTATCAATCATTCATGCATTTCCCAGCGAAAACACTTCACTCCCTCAAGTGTCGGATCTCACTTAAAGGTGGAGGGCCTACGCTCCGATATCTCACTTCAATTGAAGGATTCAAATAAACCAGACAATTAGAATTTATCATTCCTGAGCAAACTGTATTGAAGCAGATCTCTAGGTCAAGGATTCTAACAAATGCATTCGGTGTGGACTAACAAACAACTTCATCTCGCATATCTTTGACAATCAGTCATTTACAGCTGCACTGGGAAACATTTGCTAGCATGTCTAATTGCAAACTGACTATAATACAATTAGAGGCAGGCAAATATTTTCTTTAAGGTCATGTCTACGGTGAGCATAATCAAACTCGGACCCACTCGGACTAATGGAATACAGAGTATCTCTGTGCAAAGTCCTTTGGTGCCAATCACGCAATTAGTGTCTGCATGCAAGTGTTTTCTGCCCTGGCATCATAACATCGAAGGCTGGCAACTAGAGATGCATCGATCCGATTCTCGGGATCGGTATCGGCTCCGATCCAGGCATTTTCTTTGGAATGGGTATCGGACAGATGAGACCAATCCAAATCCGATCCTGTGTATACTATTCTGTGTTATTGTTGAGCTCCACGAAAGACACAAAAACATTATAAAGCACCAAAACATTTTCAAGAACATATTTCAAGTGTTCTGAAGCTCAAGTGTTCAGTGTGAGGTACATATAAATATTGAAGTCATTATTTTTTTTTTAGTTCCCATAAACTCTATTATCTCTGCTGCGGCTGTCTGTCATCCTCCATTCAGCGATCAAACGGTGCGTCATGTTCAGTTACTACAGTCAGAACGATGAAATTCTTCAAGAGCGCACAGTAAATTTGTTCAAAGAAAAGTCTCATTAAACTAAGGCGCAGATTAAATAGACTATGTATAAATATATATCTTCCCTTTGTACTAATGATGTCTGTTTTGCAAACAAATCGTTTGATTTGACTGGTTCTTCTTAATGAACCAGTTCACCAAATAGGACTGAATCGTTTGAACCAGTTCGTGTCTCCAGTAAGCATTAATTACTTTTTGTAAAGTCAAAATAAAACAATATCACGGAGTAATTCATTTACTTAAACAGAACACTGACTGAACTGTTGTGAAGGTTAATTTTTCATTAAAATGAAGTTGTGCATATTTAGTAGATTGTGATTAACACACGAGAGTAATGATCAGAGAACACAGAGAAGTATAGAAATTTTATATTGAATAATGAAAAAACTGGGCTGGTATCGGATTGGATCGGTATCGGCAGATACTCAGAATTTTTGGTATCGGATCGGTTCTGAAAAAATGGTATCGTTGTATCCCTACTGGCAACCCCTTCGTGATGGAGTCTACATGCCAACATAAGAGCTGGTTATAGTCTTCAGGAATCACTGAAACCTCCTATAAACATTTGGGGTTTCCTCTATCAGCAAAAACAAGAAGTGCAATGATCTGAAAGAAAGGCACTGCTTAAAATCTTATTATTATTTGTCATGGGGATCTTGGGGACTCTAGTTACAAATTTAACAACAACTATGGGCCCTATCTTGCACCCAGCGCAATTGACTTTGTACACCGACGCATGTGTCATTCCTATTTTGCACCCGCGCAAAGCGCGCTTTTCCCTCCACAGAAGCACGTCGCTAAACTAGTGAATGAACTTGCGCTCCCTGGGCGGTTCAGCGCAAAAAAGGAGGCGTGTTCCGGCGCAAACAATCCCTGGTGCTATTTTGCTGTTCCATTAATCAATTGCGCCACTGACCAGAAAAAACCTAGTCTAAAGTCAGTGGCGGGTTGCGCGTTGTTCATTCTGCTATTTTAAGGGCGCAAGCTTGACCATAATGTATAGCGTGCACAACGCGCATACACTTTGCTCATGTAATCTACACAGATGCAACAGTTATTTTTGCAAATCATAAATTGTTACACTAAAAAAATATTAACACATGAGATGACGGAAATCATTGTGAAATCTTGCTTACAAATTATTCAGGCTAATTGTAGTAATTAAGGATCAGACCTGTTTGCCCGATAGTGGCAAGACATATATGTATATAAGGACATCTGACAAATTTGTTTGTCCGTCAAGAACCAGGAAAAAAAAAAATCGATGAAACCATTGTGGCTATTTCCTCCCACGCCTGTTTAACCGACGCTATTTTGGGTGGGTTTCTTCCATCCCCATACAACACAACTTCTCTGTCTTTCACTGCTCTTACAAGAACATCAGTCTCCTCGGCTGTGAACCGCTCCTTGCGTGCGCCTGGTAAATACGCCATAATAATAGCAATCCATAATGGAACTTGCGCACCTGCTTTTAAAGGGAATGTTGGATGACGCTCCGATTGGTTTATTTCACGTTACGCCCAAACCACACCTATGAATAATGAAGCTACTTCAGACCAACCCATTTTAGATTTGCGCCGGGCGCAAGAGCCATTTATCCCGCCGGGAAAATAGCAACAGCGCCGAGACCCGCCCACAAAGTTACTTGCGCTTCGCGCTTTGACACTTGCGTTTCAGATCGTTAAAATAGGGCCCTTTGTGTTATATAGACCACAAAGGCACTACATTATACATTTAATTATAGTCATCGTCACACGACCAGTATTTACGTTTTCGTTTTCCTCACTTGCTAAAGGTTTGTTGATAATGATATTTAGTCAAAATTTTTGTTGACGAAAGCAACACAAATAAATACACTTATAAAGTTAATTTCATTTCAAATAAACCCTATTCTTATGAACTTTCCATTTATGGAATCCTGAAAAAAAAAAAAAAAACATTTTACACACAAAAAGCTTCCACAAAAATATTAAACAGCACTGTTTTCAACTGTGATAATAATAAGAAATATTTATTGAGCCCCGAATAATATTAGAATTATATTTTTGATGGGATTAGATTAAATGTTAAAATCTAATCAAATAGAAAATCACTTATTTTTACACAAAATTACTGTTATAATTATAGTATTTTTAATCAAATAAAGGTAATATGACTTGTAATTTAAAAACATTAACAAATCTTACTGTAAAAAGCAGAAAAACTATCAAATACACTAAAAATCTCCAGTTAAATATATAATATTTAGCCTCAAACCATCCCATGTTTTCTCTTTTAGTGGAAAAAGTTATGTTTTCAGGGAGGAACACATCAATGATTTGGGGAATCCCTTGTGAGGTCGAGGCTTTCCTGAGACGTCAACTGTAATCCTGGGTTCCAAAGCTGTGACTAAGCTCCTGCACTTTCCCTGTTAGTACAACCCTTTCCTTCTTGCCATCCATCGATTTCATCCACGGTCTGCAATGACATTTCAGCTGAATTCTGTTATTGCTTCTGATTTGTCTCTACAACAACCAGATGACCTTTGATTGAGAATAATAGCTAAAAGCACTCTTTTTGTGCAGCGTCAATGTCAGCTTTGCTGAGAGATCATATCATACTGTACTGTACACAGAATACAGTAGAGACTTCTAGTGGAGCTGAAAGACAGCAAATTATCGACAAGTACACAACACCCGCCTGCTGTTCATAGCAGAATGACTTTAAACTGCACTGGTCAACAAGTAGGAAGTTTTGAACGTGAACCAACCACTTTCACAAGCCACATTACAGCCGGTCTTAAAAATGTAAATATTTAGTGTATCACTCCAATTGTGGTGGCAATATATAATCTGATTCATTATTAGCAAATAATATATTATTGAGTAAATGACTGGAAACTAATATTTACCTTAGCAATAAAGTCACAATAATTTATTACACACCCTCTAGACTTAACAGGCCTGGGCATCGTGTACATAAACGTGGCTTTAAGAAGCCGAAACGGCGGTAATAGAGCACAGCTAATTATCCTCTGAGATGTTTTTGACAGCAATCCCTGTGCCAGTAATCTTGTCTTGGCTCTCATCCAGTCAATCGTATTATTTGATTTCAGTCACATTCGACATAGAGTACAAGGAACACAAACACAAGACACTCAGTAAAAATTGAAACGTCACACAAAAACAAAAAACTGTTCACAATTTCATATTAGTATTTTTTTGTAATTAGCAAGCACTAATTTAACAAACTGCTCATAAAAGCAGAACTTACAAATGGGCCAAACAACCATGCTTGAATTACTGTGATCCTATGCAAACAAATAATGCCATATACAAGGCCCAACATGCCAAAACTTGACCATGATTAATAGGGGTGTCACGATTTCGATTTTAAATCGAAATCGATCGAAATTAAGTCACAGTCTCAAACTTCGAATTAAAAAATGGAATCGTCGATGCTGCCACGCCCCCATGTTGTATGACGGCAAATCAATGACAAAAATAACTGAACATTCAACTGATGCTGGTGCGCGCGCTATATGGCTTCCGCGAGAGGAAAACTGAATCGGATGCGAAGAAACGGGAGCCCGCGAGCTCATTTCAAACTCTCGCGCGCGCGTGACATGTACTCTGCGCGCAATAAAAGCCCTCGCGCGCGCATGCTCATTCCCCACATCCTCGCGCTCGATCATCTCACCTCCGCTCGTGCGAACAATTTTATTTTTGTCAGTCGTGGGTCGGGGCTTGCTGTTTTTGTTGTTATCTCAAATGTCATTGGTTAATCCCCTTTTCCTAAAGTCAGTATTCGACGCCTGTTAGAAAATTATTAAAAATTCACTTGACTTGACCCATGACTTCATCAGTGGACCAGATACATGTGAGTTATCATTTCTTTTGCTTGTTTAATTTATTTTTGTCTTTAATGTAATTTAATGCATTGTTTATAGAGTAGATCTTTTGTAGATACTTGATTAACTGGAATTCTTCTGATTGCTAGTGATTGCAGTCTTGTAATAAGAGATACACAAATTTTACAGACTGTAATGATGCACACACACAGAGACACACATACTGTACATACATACATATATATATATATATATATATATATATATATATATATATATATATATATATATATATATATATATATATATATATATATATATATAAATATAAATGAATGACAGTGAAGTGTTTAACAAGTGTTTTATCTTTAATCTTTTAAATAGATACATCGTAATATTTGAAGGTTAGTTTAGTCATTTTTTATTGTTTTTGTTTGTTTTGTTATGAACTTGAATGTCATCTTTTGTGAAGAAGACTGCACTTACAAAAGAGAAACTGGATGGCAGTTTATTTTAAGTTTTCAATTGACTAAAGATATAAGTTATTGTTACATTATGTTGTTAATAAAAGTTTTACATTTGACAGTGTAATGTGGTACATTGCAAACAAAGGTCAGATATTATATTACATAAAAGTCTAGTTTGAAAAATGACAATCTGTGCTTTAAAAAGAATAAATGTAAAAATCGAGAATCGAATCGAACCGTGACCTTAGAATCGAAAATGCAATCGAATCGAGGATTTGGAGAATCATGACACCCCTAATGATTAATGACCAAAAACATTTGAATACAAATCTTAATTTGTAAAATACATGCAACATAATTTAAAAAGCAAAAATCAAGTAAACATGAGCCACACAGCCATATTTCATAATTCATCAGTCCTAAACAACTTCATCAAGCAAGCACAGTAAACAATGAACCGTTTTTTTTTTTTGAGGGCTGCACAATTAATCGAATTTCTAATTTTGATTACAGTTATGGATCCCACAATTTCATAACTGTTCAAAGTGGCAATTAGCCTAATCAATCATAGTCCACATATTTTAATCTGTGTGCAAAACGTTTTAAGGGTTTTTTTCTAGGGTTTTAAATTTTACATTTAGCATAACATTATAATACCATGCATTTTTTTTTTCATTTAAAGAAGAATCCAATCCAATGTATAGCTGCCATTTTTGGCTTTACATTTATCATTGCGCTAGCAAACTAGGCAACAACGGTGTAAGATATCTATCATGTGTTAACCACTACATAATACAACAGACATGGTTTCCAGCGTTTGAAGTCTTTAGTAATGAGCTTATGCAAACATGCAGGATTGATCTTTCTGAACCTCTATTCTGAATGCCTTTTATAATAATTTCATAATCCATTTTGGACATCTTGCCAAACATGTGTCACAACTTAATTAGCTATCAGAGACGGAGAAGACTACACCTTTGACTGACAGGCCTGAATGCAATCAGTCTGCACTGTCTTTCACTAAACAATACATTGTGGGCAAACTGAATAAACAAAATGTCAGATTCACTTCTGAGATAATTCACGGAAGCCTAAGCAAATGATCAAATCCATGATTGTTTGAGAGCTGCATCTTTACGGGAGGCAGTTTTAGGGCATCTATTACTGTAATGGGATATAATTATTAATCTTCTCCTCAAATGTCACGACCAATTTGTAGAACTGATAAACTGTTGAAACAACCAAAATCCAGACTGATTCTACTACTCAAATTTGAAATCTAGTTAACAAAAGACAATATCCAAGTGCTTAACTAAGACTCCAAAAGCACTAGAAAAGCCAATTGTTTTGCCAAGGACACATTCATCACCAGGCACACAAAGTCTTCCACACTTGTGACAGCCTGCTGACTTCCTCCAGCATCAATATTTTCCAGAAGAGTTTTCAGATTGAGTTGTTACTCTGTCAGAAAGGCAACTGTGAGAAATTCCAGCTGTTTCTCCTCCCTCGTACTATAAAAGTGGAGCTGCCCATCAGAGCACAGGCTTCCAGGAACCTCGAGCCCTCCCGGAGTACAAACATATTAAAAGTACATAAAACCAACTTTCTCTGGCTTTTCTAAGTCAACTTGGGACTCAAATTGTGTTCAACCTTTTAAGATAGTTAAGAGCAAATATACATAAGTAGTGACGTATACCATACCATACACTTTACCATAATCTAATGTTCACTTAGTTAACTCATAATTTTAATAACACTATTAAATTGATTCTTTAGCAATGTCAATGAATACTATTCATACTGTACATAATAATGACGTGATAACTGACTTGTACCATTTAAAAGAGATTAATTTTAGTTTTGAGGAATTTTTTTTTATTTTAGATTTATATATTATTTATATTTTTATTAATGTTTATATATGTGTGTGTGTGTGTGTGCACATAAACTTTTAATACATTTCTGAAACAACTTTCCTTTTAAGAATTTTTCAAGAATCCATCTAATTTTTCAATCTCTTTTGTAAAAGACATATTTTCACAAGCCAATCAATTTCGATAAAGTCAATGCCCTGCTTTTTCCCCCTCATTGAATATCCTGTTTCACTTTGAAATACATATTACAGAAGCAAGACAAGCATTTCACATTAACTTCAGGCAGGACGCTCTTTTGACGTCAGCAGCTGCACCCAAAAGTTGACATTCCCGCTTTGAAAGCTTCAGTGTATCAATATACAGCTGACACTTAAGGGCATCCAATCATTCAAATCTAAAACCCACATTCATAACAAACCTATTTCTAACAACAAGAAACATATCATTTCAGCTGACAATTCCATCTATATGGAAACAATAAAACACATCTTTTTCAAAAAATGACTTTTGTTCTGCCTCTGCGAACAAGTAACAGAATAAAGGAGATCTGTAGTTTTCTTATCCCGTCTAGCGTGCTACTGACAGTACATCAGCTCAGAGTGACAAACGCCTGCCGCCACGCATGATGCCAGCCACGAGTGGCAGAGGAGCACGGAGATGTTTATCAGACAACAAGCCAAGCTGATCTTCAGGACATGATGCACTTTGTCATGTTTCTGTCAGCCAAAACCTGTTCTGCTAGCAAGTGACACTGAGTTTGACAATCTTCCTCTAGTGATTTTTGCCCTGCTTGTCCCAAATTTCAAACAGTTTGTGAATTTTAACATATTCTTGTATAGTGTTATAGCATCTGGAACATCCATGCAAATCTGCAATTTAAAGCGGGTTAAAAATTTGTATATAAATAAACGAGACAATTTGTTATATTACGTTTTCTAAAAAGGTATGTTTAAATATGCAAATGAGGCATTAATCTATCAAAAAATAATAATAAACACACTAATTTGCATGCATAAATTTTCAGAACGGAAATATGAACACTGTAGGAAGCCAGGTTCAAAAATCCCCGTTTCATTTTGTTGACAAATAAAATGTTTTTATTTTAAGGAGTTTTTAATCATTCCATACATGAGAAAATCAGTCATCAGGCAGAAAAATATATATTTGACATTATTTTTTAGAAATGTTGTATAAATTATAAATAATATATGTAACATTCTGTAAAAAGCTTCTTGAGCTATTGAGAGGAATAAAACTGATTTCTGGCTCAGTGTATTAGAAAAGAAAAATAATTTTTGAAAATTACCTAGATCATTTAATTGAAATTAATCTACCAATGTAAATAAATAAGGTTATTAAAATAGACAATTAAATGTGCACTAATTAACTAATACTAAAAGCACAAGTGCAAAGCCAAAGCCAACTTTCCCTTTTTAACAAACAATTCTAACAGAAGCACACAAAAACTGTATGGCATCTTTACCAAAGATGAGCTTGAGGCAAACAAACAAACAAAAACATCTTACATTTGCTCAGGAGAACAACTCCCCCCTCCCTTAATTCAATAAAAAGGCTTTTAGCCATCATAATGATTTACAAAGTGACGAGACAAACAGATTTACAGCGACAGCCTGAAAGGAACCCAGCACAAATACAATTACTATTCACGTGACCGCCACCGCCAACCCCCTCTGCTCACAGGAGGCCAAGAACGGGAAACACGCTAGTACAGACTCAGGCCGCGAGTGCTCTCAATTCACCCCTTTAAAAGAAGCCACCAACAAACGGGGTGGAGAAGAAGGCTGCCATTGTGGAAGTCACTTAAAGTGACAGACACTTGGAACGGCAGTTTGCTACAAACCAGCCGCTATCATTATTCAATATCAGTTGAGCTGACGAACCATAGCCAGAGGGCAGCGATGTGTGCTAATTCTTTAGATACCAGCTGCAGCTAACAACACGGGGTACACCACCTCATTACTAGGGTCAAATCTAAACAATAAAACTGTTGTTCTTCTGTCTAAATAAACCATTTTATTTGAATATAGAGACAAAAAGCACAATTGACATGGACGGCACAACACAAAACCATGCTCGGGACTACACTGCTCTTTATGAAAACACTGAAATCTCCGAGCACATTTTTGGCCATTTAGTTCCAGAAAATATTTTAACTAAATATTAATCCTTAATATGGATTTAAATATTCTTACATGCAGATACAACAGACCAATTCTGATCACTGCAATGTGCTGAACACAATCATTTTAAAAGATCAAGTCCACACATAGCCACTCTATAAAAAGAACGTGGACAACTGACAAATAATATTAAATTACTTATTAAAATTATTTTTGGACTTTGCAGTTCTATGATATGACAAGTTCATTTAATACAAACATGCAAAACTGTAGAACAATGTTTGTACAAATACAATCGATTCAGATAAAGTACTTCAGAGATATTTTGCTTGGTTTTTCCATTACCCAAATATAATACACGCCTAGTCATAAATCTGTTTAATGTATGAGTATTCCTGATGGCAAAGCTGAATTTTCCACAGCTTCTTCGGTGTCACATGATCCTTCAGAAATCAAATCAAATATTCTGATTTATCCCAGACACAGTATTTCCTCCTTTCCTTTTTCTATAAAGAATGAAGAGTACAAAATAGGCCAACATGTTAAATAAGCAAGCATGTACATTGCGGCTCTTTGTTAGTACAACTTGCCATCTCATTAATGATACTGCGGCACATAAGCAGTGGCCCCTGTGCACATGTTCAACTGCCTTTACACTTCCCACCTGCCCACTAACAAACAAGCTGCTTCGCCTTCTGCGGTTGTCGATGGCTGTGGTGTGACGCAGGTTTGAGGTTTGCGCTCGCTTCCTTGAAAACAGACCTACATATGTTCGTGTGGGTGTTGGCAACTATCTGGGTGGGAATTCTCTTGCAGAGGAACCCCTCAGGGCACTCCAGATTGAGTTTCCTCTGTTCCTGTGTCCCAGAGTCAAAAGAATTCCAGAGAAAATTAGACAGACCGCCATGTGCACGAAACCAGCTTTTGAGAGCTAGAACAGGGTAAATCACAGCAAGCCAACCTCAATAATGCTCAGTGATATCGATTCGATGCTCGAGATATCCTGAAAAAGGTGCTTTGCTTTCCTATACTTGTGATGGCGACAAGGGAAAAAAAGATCTGCATGTTATTCCCAGTCTGCTGTTCCTCTTCTGAGGGCCGCCGTGAAAATTTGAGCTGGCATGTGCCATCCGTTCCTGATGACTGCTTACTGCAGATGCGGAGTCAGGAGCTTTCAGAGCCGTCCTCTGAGGACACACACCCAATGTTCAACCCGCCACCGGCTCAATCTAGCTAATAAAACAACAATTCACTCTGATGTTCAACGTCTCACCCAGGGCCTCGCCATCATAGAAAACTATGGGGGAATTTAACGGACGCCGTGCCGTCTTTAAGGCATGCCAGATTAATATGCCAGCAGTGGGTTAATGTGCAATTAAAACATTTCATGTGAACACTGTTTGCTTATGCATCAGCGACAAGCTCACTACAGAAAGATCAGATTAACGATCTCAGCAGCCACTAATGAAACATTGAACGTGTTTAAGAAAACTACTCACTTAGAAGCTTCACTTTGCTTGCCTTCTAAGGGAACATTCTAAGCATCAGGCAACATTATAAGTGACGAATTTGCAATGCTGTTATTGATAACTAAAACTATAAAAAATAATTTTGAGTAATTGAAATAATTCTGAAATAAATACACAACCACCCTAATAATAATAAAAATTAGTGACCGAACATAATTTTTTATAGCTGATCCTGATTTATTTTACAAGCAAGCTGGCTAATTCTGATACAGTTTTCCGTTTTTTTTTTTTTTTTAAGCAACAAACAAGAAAGTAGTATACATATGCAAGATGGTTATTTGGTATTTAAGAGACCTAACTGGCTTTTGTCTATTGAAAACAATAACTGTTACCATCTGAAATTGACAGCAGTAACTGCACAGTAAGTAGCCTACATTCAGTACAAACATAGATGCTACAGACATCAGCATTTAGCTATTGTTTCTGAATTGGGTTGAAACTACATAGAACTGGCCTTAAATGAAAACATTAACTGCAACCATTTGAAATTACCATTAGTTTTACAACCAACACACATTCAATAAGATGTTTCTTAATCAGAATTCAGTATTTGTTTTATAGTTTTTACATTTGGTGTAAAGAAAGAAAAAAGAGCTGTTTTTGACAAGGTAAAAAGGGTATAGTTTTACACTTCCATTGAGAAATTTTAACCAAACTATGTTACAGACGTTTCATTAAGACCCTAAAGAATCATGACAACTTGTGGAAAACATAAAAGAAACTCCAATTAATAATAAATAATATAAATAATACTATAAATAATACACCGCTAATTTGAAAGGCTCTACCTAGGTAGCAACTAGAATCACAATCAATTTTAATGGAGTTCAGAGTTAACTTAACTGCTAAGCTAATACAACCTAGACTTTGAACAGTATTTTAACACCAAAGAATCATTTACACACCTTTGTGTCATTCCAAACCTCTATTACTTTCTTCTGTAGAACACAAAAGAATGTTTCTATTTTGAAGAATGTTTCAACAGCTTTTGTCCATGTAAAACAACATTCACTTCCATTGTATGGACAATGTAATTTGTGTTCCATTTGAAATGTCTTGAGGATGAGAAAATGACAATTTTCATGTTTTATGTGAACTTGCCGGCAGCCATATCACCCTGGAGCCCAAGACCGGTTGCCCACTGAAGCTAAGCAGGGCTGAGCCTGGTCAGTACCTGGATGGGAGACCTCCTGAGAAAACTAGGTTGCTGCTAGAAGAGGTTGCTAGTGAGGCCAGCAGGGGGTGCTCACCCTGTGGTCTGTGTGGGTCCTAGCGCCCCAGTGTAGTGATGGGGACACTATACTGTCAACGAGACCTTCGGATGAGACGTTAAACCGAGGTCCTGACTCTCTGTGGTCATTAAAAATCCCTGGATGTCTTTCGAAAAGAGTAGAGGTGAATTCCTGGCTAAATTCGCCCATTGGCCTCTGACCATCATGGCCTCCTAATAATCCCCATATCCGCTGATTGGCTTCAACACTCCGTCTCCTCTCCACCAATAAGCTGGTGTGTGGTGGGCGTTCTGGCGCAATATGGCTGCCGTCGCATCATCCAGGTGGCTGCTGCACACTGGTGGTGGATGAGGAGATACCCCCTATGTAAAGCTCTTTGAGTGCCTAGAAAAGCGCTATATAAATGTAAGGAATTATTATTATTATTATTACTACTACTAAGGTCAGAGTCGGCTCACTAGATTCTGGAACGGAACATAACAGAGCTTTTGTCCATTAGATGGCAAAACATATTTGTTTCTTTCTAGCTTTTGTTTTTTAAGAAACCATATTTTTAATGACACACTGAAATGGGTCTGCTTTTAAATCATAACATCCAAAAGGCTTACGCTGTTTGTCAACAGTTAATTAAAAAGCACTGAGAGACAATGACAAATACTGTTTGAAGATGATCCCTGGCAAGCCCCACACAGTCTATCATTGCTGTCTCTTGAATATACGATTAGTTTAATCTCATTACAGCAATGATAAATGATCGGTGCAACAATGGCTTCTGTTTTCTCAAAAGATGCAGCAAGAATGAGGTATGAAATATCAAGGTTTAGTTTGCGATATCACTTACTCTTATCGCTCCTCTTTCAGCTGACAACTTTATTGTGATGGTATTAAGACAATACACAAAACCTACAGTTTCAATTTGCTACAGCATAAATAAACATCAGACTACTTTGCGTGAAAAAACAACAACACCTAATTGCTTTGGATTTCTAAGAAACTACACACTATTAAATCAACTCTACTTTCTCCCTTATGACAAGGCTCAGTGAAAACCACTAGACCAGCCTGCCATTTTACAATATTTGCACTCTGGTGTTTCTAATATGGCTCTTTATCTAAACAGCCCAGGTAGAGAAAATAAAAGATATGAGCTCATAAGAGTGTGAAGCAGTCTGGTTCAGAACTGCAGGGGTGAACGAGAGGGAAGGGCACATAGTGGCCACCAAGAGTGTGGCTTATGAAACAGTCATTAAGAGCCAGGGCACACAGCACTTACCTGGGAAGTGGTGCTTGCCATTGCATGCCAATTTGAGTCTGGAAATACACGCGCAAACAAACACACTTACATTGTTCTGGATTTATCATGCTCTATCTAGCACCGAGTCTACACTAGCACTCCATGAACGTCTCTCTGTTGCCTACAGCTGTCACCTCATGAGCTCTGCATGGAGGCTGTGATGCATGAAGTGTATTTGTGGAGCAAGAGGTATGTTCTCAGATGGAATACATTTTCATTGTGAGATCTGCCTTGTACGGTTAATAAATGCTAAAGAAAGCTCTGGGCCGTGCAGTTCTGTGATTTTGACGCAGCAGAATCCATATAATAACAGGTTTCGATCCAAAAACATGGACGATCAGAATGATATGTATATGATATGAAAAAAAGAGATTATAGAAAATTGCTTAATGTAAAGAAAATGAGCTGCTTTAACAGCATACTACGCAAGACTAATATGATATTACATCATACCAGTGTTCCCTGCACCATTATTTAACAGTGGCGCTCTGTTGAGTCTACAGTGCCAAAGAAAAGTCATGTTACCAGAGTTATGAACCTTCTGAATGTAATCACTGAAAAGGTTGGGTATCATAAAATAAAACAAACACAATGTGTATTTCAAGTATTACTTTACCACATACAACACAACCACTAGAATCTGAATTATCAAATAATCAGTCAAAAAGATTTCTGACCCTTACTGAACCAAAGGCCATTTAAAATTTCTGAATCTACAGAATGGTGTGTTGAGGAGTTAAACTTGTATGAAAGAAATTCTGAAATTTACAAGACTGAATCGGGCTAATCACTGACTAGTTGATCGTAACAACTACTTATTGGCATGGGAATTTGAATTTTGCATACCTTCTGACAAAATTAACTAACTAACTAACTAACAAACTAACTAACTAAATAAATATAGAGGCCTATATATAAATATTTTAAATACAATTGGTCACGTTAATGTTAAACATAATCAAGCATGCTAAATTAAATTACAATCATTGAAATTTGCAACAAAAACTGCAAAATAAACTGTGGAACAGACCCTGCCTACAAAACCCAGAAATCTGAGAAACAATTAAATGCATTTTTACTGTTTGAAATAAATTCACCTTTTTCCTGCGACACTGAGGGATTTGGCGGATCTAGTATGAATTTCATTCGCCACCGTCCATTTTTCATGTTCTCCTGACATCTCCTAGTTGCCTTTCATTCAGCTTTCATTTAGTCTCACCTTGTGCAAATGTCTAAGCCAAGGTTATATATGCATGTGATTTGGCACCCGCAAATGCAAATCTTCCTTCCCGTAAAAGGCACATTTGAATGAGAAACAATATTTATCTTTCCTAAGAAAACCTAATTAATTTACTTTGTCAGAAAACATGTATGAATCCCCCCGGGTCGTGTTGAACTTAATTGCAAACCCCCCTCCAGAAACACAGTGATCACTTGCTGGGACGGAGGGAAATCTCCCTCTCACAGACAGAGACAGACAGATACATGGCAGTATTTCAATACATAAAATGAACGCAGATGCATTGGCGTTCTTCTGCAAAGCCTGAATAAATGCATACAGATAAACACTGCTAAAAAAAAAGCATTGGATTTTAGCAATCTCTATGTGTTAAGATATATATTAAATAGCTTTTGTACAACAAGTTACTTCAGTTTAATATTTTCAATGACTTGAAACCTAGCCCTGACTCTGAGTCTAAAGAATCAGGGGACTTAACACAGATATTTGTTTCTCAAAGTGAGATGGATCTCTTTAAGAGAGTAGCAGGACTTAACAGTTTAGCATAGAGAACATGGCTCACTGAATGTATACTAATTTGCCTCAGTCAAAAGAAAACATGTTGAGGACAATATGTTTGTTTTGCTTAAGCTGGATTTGCACGGCACACAGCGGCAATCAGACTTCAAAGCACTGGGAGCTTTTATTGGCACCGAAAAAAACGAAGGTAATTGCTTATGATCATGCAAAATTGTGTCAGTGTGGTGGGGACATTTTGTGCTATGGTGCCAAATATCAAGCCCTAACATTGGAAAAAGAGACGCTCGGTGTCATTTTTGATTCAAAGTACTTGCTCTAGCTGACAGAAACGGGACACAGGCATTGTGACATCTTCTGCGTTCATTTTTCAAAGAGTGTCAAATCAAACATGCATGAGCCCATGACAGTGTGGGCCTGAAAGTCCCTATCTAAGGCATAAAGCACTTAGAAGGGCACCAGCTAGCTAATGCTTTGCACACTGCATCCCAGGGCATCCTTGGCCACATTGTCAGCTCAAGAGTCAGAGGCAGCCTTCAACGAGCTTTCAACTTATGCAGCCTGGAAGCAGATTCGGTCCCACGCCACGCTCATTGCAGATGCATGTAATTAAAATCAAAAGTCCCTCTCCCTCTGCTTTGCAGAGGTCATGAACCGCAAGATGAAACAGAGCAATGTGCACGTAAGTCTGCAAGGAAATCACAAGTCATGCACTACTATTGTCTGAATAATCTGTGGTTCGGAGGCTACACTTCATGTTAACACACTAACCCTGATCACCACAGAAACAAAAGTGCACACACAAGTCAAGCAGGCGGTTATGCAGACGAAATTTGAACTGTTAAAAAGGCCATCAGCATATTAAGTGTAATAAATGATCCACAGTGCAGCATGTGAACTCAAACAAAGCCTAACTCGGGTTCAAGAGTGGGCGTGAGTGGGTGGTGGCTAGACGACTGTTCGCTTTATGATGAATGAACGTGGGCCAACTATTTCACAATTTCACCACAACAGTGTGCTAACAGTTAAATGTAAACCTGTCAAAACACTGAGTAGTATTTTCAGCTGGGGAAAAAAACATTGTGTGTTGTTATCCTGGCTATGGGAAGAAGAGGAAACACAGCAATGCAGTATGTGACACCATTAATGAAGAGTACCAGTCATTTTAACAAAATTTTGCTCTCAAGTAAACAAAGACTCAATTTTTTTACATTTCTAAACCTAAAACTTTTGTTCTGTGATGAATCTGAACTCCAAGTATGTTATGGTACAATGAAACCTGTTGGAAGACATATTGGAACTCGTTGGTCTTTTTAAAGTTCTAAAACTGCCTGATTTTTCTTATTTCTTTGAAAGTTTTTCATCACTCATTTGACCTGTAAAAAATCCTAAAGGCAAAGGTTTTGCACCACTCCACATTTGATTATTTCATGCTGAAATAATTACTCTGGTGCTAAATTTCACAATAAAAAATTAACAAGTCCATAATACTTGGTGTATCACAACTTATAAAAAGAACCCTTTACCTATGGCTTTGTGACCCAAGTATCATGATAATACTCTATGACGGAATCACTCATGATTCCCACCCTTAAATCGCCCAGTGAATTAGGCAAGCTTTTGTCACACATGCCAAGAATTTGAATGTGAAAAGAGATCATCTAGACTTCGCTCCTAAACTGGACAACCTTGAACACATTTGGTAGACTAGACACAATAGACACAAATGTGCATAAATAGGCAGTGATGTGAGCAATAATGACTAATAACCCTAACTGAATAATTTGCGTGTAAAATCTGATAAATTTCAACAATGTTAATTCGTTAAAATGACAGCTGATCATTCTCTCTATTTTGGCATGTTAAAATCAACTTTTCAACGATCTTATGGACATTTAATCCCACATTAAGCTCAATTAAGTCCTGTGCAATACCTCTTTAGTCCCGTTGACAGAATGACTTGAGCTCTATCTGTGTCTTAACATGACTATTGCTAAAGCCTCTGCCCTTGGTAATGATGATCCTCAACCTGGGGCCCCATCAGAAGGAGGGAGGAAAATAAACTCCTCTCCTAGACACATTCTCCATTCCTGACTCATACAAGTTAAGCCACTCGTAGAAGGGGGCATCACACTGGTGGGTAAATCTGCGGTGTTTTAAAATACACCCCCAGCAGACTCACCAAATGAGACTCCGGTCTTATGGGTGGGTTCATTTTTAATCATTTGCTAACAATAATCGGCCTTAACAACACACCTCCTCCAATAATGTTAACATGAACCAACACCACAATTCAAAGTGAGTGAGCCGAGAGGTCAGTACTTTCACCTTTGTTCCAGGAGCAATTCACCCTGAAGTAAGGGGGAAGTTTTTAACATTATACTCACACAGCCATGTAAACATTGACTGTGATTGTACTGTACTGGAGAGATGACAAAGCAATTGTCATCAAATGACAACGTTGACTGAAGAATCATGCTGAAAAACAGTACCTTTCCATTTTAAACAAGCATGCCCGCCAAAGAGAAACTCTACCATTAGAACTTAGTTTTGAGGAAACAAAACCCATTTTCATGAAAACAATGACAATTTACTGTAAATTCTAATTGTTGCTAAAAAGAACTTTGGCTACCTTCATAGGCTTCTTGTAGTATTTTTGGCAATAGATTCTCCTACAATGATTCAACATCAATCATTTCAAAATCAAACGCAATAGCATGACACAGTGTAAAGCATTGGCCAGGTGTGATCAAAAAACATTCATAAATCACTTCATACATCATCATGTAGGAAAATACAATCTTATTAACCAAAGCTGAAAGTTGTAGAATCACAAACTGTGAGCCAAGGATCTCTCGAATAAACTGTTCACTTACAAAACAAAACAGAAATGCATAAATTATTAAATAATACATTAATTAATAAAAGAATACTTGGTGGACACTTGGTATGTGTGAACTGTGTTGTATCTTGCAACCTCTTAATGTAATTTAGTACCCATTACAAATTTTATGACTAAAAATGTACAAAAAATCTGATCTCTTCTGGATTTTATACAAATACATACAAAAGCAACAAGAAATGTACTTCTTTAACATCTTCTTCATCAGCTTATTTCTATATTACCTCTTGTTGAATCCTGAATAACAAATAAGTGTATCAAGTGCAAATTATGTTACCTAAGATTAAACTGTAAATAAACAAGTAAACTAAAAATTGTATGTAAACATGAATATTTTGAAAGCAATGACTCCATAACAACAATACGTGTCTGCTTAAATTTATTTTTGCATGTTTGGTGCATGTTTTACAGCTACAGGGGTACAATCAGTAAATTGCTAATTTATTAAACATTAATTTATTGCTGTTTCCTGGCATTTAACGTCACCCATTAGCAATAAGTAAACGTAAAAATTGAATGGTTTCTAATTACAAACACTCGATTTGTATAATCTTATTACGAAACGCAGATCAGAGTCAGTTGGTACCCAACACTGCGTGTATCCTCCAAGTCTGCTCCAATGTTACATTCAAGGATTCCAAGAATCGATCGAGATGTTAAAATGTATCAGCGGTTACAACGTATAATCGTGCTTCCGAAAGCTGCTGTCTTGTTACTAGAACACAGCATGGAATATCACATCACATTTCAGCACATGGTTGAAAGCCTTGTTTCCTCTTACTTATCAAGCAGCCACTATATAATTTCACCAAATCAAAAAGACCCGGCGAATTTAAATCGCATTTGTGCAACCAAGCCATCCAGACGTGCCCATCTAAATGTGCCAACCAACCGTCCACCACATGACAGTGCCCTCTTCATCGAACAATGCAACACAGCAGACCGATACGTTGAACGGTATGTAAACGGTGGGCTTCTCCGCTTCAGCCAAATTCCGCGTTCCTCTGAACGCCACTGTCCAGGAAAAATTGCTCAATATTGTTTTGCTTCGAAAACACAAAGCCGTATCGCCAACGTTTCAGTTAGTGCAGTTGTTTCCTCCGCAGAAATCCATGTGTACACATCTTAGCGATACTTTAAGTGACTCTATTGTTAGCTGAGGTTGGAGCTAGCGCGGAGGCTACGGATTCATTTCAGTGCGATGCATAAAAACCCTTCCCAGCGAGCGAGGTGTGGAAAATGATAGGAAAACACAAATACAACTTACTTTCAGGTCCAATCACAACACGGCGCCGAAAATCTCCTGGATTAGAAGTTGCGGTGTGTTTTCTCCCCTAATACTTCACAAACACTGGTATAAAAGCGCACGGCGTTTCGTTAGTGTGACTGTCTGAATCAACTAACGTAGAGCACGGCAAGTTGAAGTGTCAAATTACACGGGCTATTCTATTACCACAGAGCCATGCTTGCTGGTTGCTGACAAAATGTGTCCCAGAGTCGCGTAAAGGGCTCGCGCCTTTGGAAGACAGCAGGCGGCGTGCGCAGATCAACGGACTGGATTTACACGCGAGTGCCGGTTGTTTGCTGTTTGAATGCTACAGTATGTCGTTTGGGTCTATTTTATTGTAATCAAACCACGGAGACCACAGTGCCTTTCCAGGATCCAGGATGAATACTTAGTGTGATTAGCCAAATATATAACGTTATCAAAACAATATGTGCAATATTTTTTATAATGTAGCTATACTATAATGAAGTCTTACTAATATGTAAGTATTTTCAGTAAATAAGAATTGCAACAAAAAACATTATTTTCAAGATACAATTATGAGTAAACATCATTTACACAATTATACACATGAAATTAAGCATCAAGTTTGTGCATTTAGCAGACACTTTTATGTCGAGATTTACTCTTTTAATACTGCCTTTGAAACTCTTTTCTTTTACTCTTGTTTTTATCGTTTCTTTTTTGCTTTCTACGCTCCTAAAATAAAACAAAAATATTTTTGAATACATTAGAAGTAGGCTATCCTATAGCTATAATATTATGATACGCATTATGATAAGCATATAATAACAATAATGCGTTATACAAATCCATATTTTTCTATTTCAGTTATAAATCTAAAGTTATCTGATATAAATCTCCTCCCCAAACACAAACAAACGCGCGTCCATTTGAGTGCTTCTACTTCCCGCGGATAAAAAGAGCAGCTCGTTCCGTGTTTTGCAATTCGCCGATGGAAAGCTCTGAATAACAAAGACATGTTTGAGAGCAGCAGCGCCAGGCTTGGCTGAGTGGTGACGTCAAGGAACAATGACTCTTCCAACAGTGCCGAGACAGCGCGCATCTACTGCCTCCTCTGCTCTCCTTATGAGGTGTATCTTGTGCAAGTTCTGCTACTCACTAAGCAAACTGAGAGGAGAACTAACGTGTATACGCTCGCCAGCCTTCTGGCCAAAATCCCATAGTATTCAGGCGTCAGACGTAAGATATGAGACGTCAGACGTCACGGTCACGTGTTGGAGCTGCGCTCAAACTGCGCGGCGGCGTGGCGGCGGCGTAGCAAAGAAAGGATTTTTTTAACTTTGCGTCTGGATAACGTACGCGTTGATAAGCGTCTGGATAAGCGTCTGGATAACGTACGCGTGGATAAGCGTCTGGATAACGTACGCGTGCATAAGCGTCTGGATAACGTACGCGTGGATAAGCGTCTGGATAACGTACGCGTGGATAAGCGTCTGGATAACGTACGCGTGGATAAGCGTCTGGATAACGTACGCATGGATGACGTACGTGTGAATAAGTACATTAATAATAATTTGGCTTTGTCCTATTTTGCCCTAAGGAAGGCTTTAAGGTAATGATAACAGCACCTAAAGTACACATCTGTCTCCTCAGTGGAATAGTCTGGGTCCAGGATATGCAGGTGCATATGAGCCCTGGCAGTTTTGGGACATAGCTGGGGGAGAACTTCTAATTAAAACAAGGGAACGAATAGAGAGCCCTTCATGGGCCCGGCCTTTGTCCAACAGCTTGTGTGAATTCTTTGCCCGAGTCGACTGGATACAGTGACTTTTTTCTCTCTCTCTTCCCTATTACACATCTATTAAAATAGTTCACTTTTGATTTTTAATAGAAAAGTTGTCATTTCTATTTGTTTCTTTAAGTTAATTTTGAAATATGTTTGGAAAATTTTGGGTTTGGTAAATTCAAGTTTTTGATTTTTAAAGGAACGAGCAAGCTGCAGCTCGTTCAGACAGTAAGTTGAGCATGTTTGATCAATTTAGCCTTCTCAAACCAACAAGACTTACCTAAAATAAACAGACATAGGCCTACACTTCATGCATTTCACAGTATTACTTTAAACATTTAACTTAGGTAAATGAGCACTGTTAGGCGCATATCCAATCGTTTGTGCGGAGAGTGAGCGCTTTGCAGGACATGGAGGAGCCAGCTTGCATTTTTTTTTTTTTTTAATGACAGTAAAAATTAAAAAATGCGCCGTCATTTTTGCTCATAAAGGTAAGAGTATGCATCATTCGGAACTCCAAAGGGTCTACTTGTACATGTGTGCACTCACAATATCAACAAAACCTTATGCTTTTGTAAAATAAGGAAAACAAACAGGATGCGATTTCTGTCTTCTTGGTCTTTATAGCAGGAACGCTTCACCAACATGATAAATATATCTATAGAATGCTTTTTATGTTTTCAATTATTATTTTAAAACGAAATAATTCAAATCAAAAAACAAAAACTGTTATATTGTGAAGTAAAAAAAAAGTCTATGGCATCCATCATTCTTTTAACTTTTTTTTAACTAACTCTGATCGATTCATGAGACATTCCTTTGCATTAAACTGTTCTGGGCCGGGTTTCCCGTTAACGATTGATCTTAGCGCTTAAAAGCGTTTTCTACGAGTAATTTTACGATCGTTCGTTATTGTTTCACGTGAATTTCCCAACTATGCACGTAAAGCAATCGCAGGTAGCCGTGCTTTAAGTGCTACTTAGGAGTCGCTGTCCGTTTTTCAAGTGCTGAAATCTCACTTTAGAATGGCTCGTAACAGTAGTACACGATCGCTTATTGATGTTAACCTAATGCTGCGTTCCAGACAGACAACTTGGATATATTAATTTTAATTAATTATAATATCTACAGTACAATATTATATTATATATATAATGTTCTTTATATACAGTATAGAGAGAGAGAGACGTTATTGGTTTTCTGAACTTCAGCAAGTCGTTGACATCCCCCCCCCCCCAGTCTTTGAAGCATTTCCCACATTATTTCTTTTATTCGTTTCTTTTAATTATTATTTTCAGTCATTTAATTTAGATGTGTATTTCTATTTTTTTAGATGTGTATTTCTTTGAATTAAATCATTTATAAATGTATAAAAAAAAATAAAGAAAACGAGTCATAATGTGTACAATAAAGCACAATCAAATCCTTATAATGATCATTTTTAATGAGCTGAAAAGAATACACGTCACACCGCTGTTTATTAATTTGCACTGGGTACCAATAGCTGCTCGCATGAAATTCAAGGCATTGATGTTTGCCTACAAAACTACCACTGGCTCTGCACCCATTTACCTAAGTTTGTTACTTCAGATTTATATGCCCTCTAGAAGCTTGCGTTCTGCAAGTGAACGTCGCTTGATTGTTCATCCCAAAGAAGCACAAAGTCACTTTTACGGACTTTTAAATTAAATGTTTCCTTCTGGTGGAATGAACTCCCCAACTCAATCCGAGCAGCGGTGTCCTTAGCCATCTTCAAAAATCGGCTTAAAATCCATCTCTTCCATCTTATATCTTTTCATGTATTATGCAATTATATCTGTATGTATGTATAAAGATATAAAGACCTCTAACACTACCTCTAACACTTCTTTTTATATTTATTATATTAGTTAAAATCCCATGCTACGTGTACTGTGTTAACCTAACTGAGACTTGTTATAGCACTTATATATCATTGCTCTTTTGTTGTTTTTGATTGCTTCCACTGTCCTCCTTTGTAAGTCGCTTTGGATGAAAGCGTCTGCTAAATGAATAAATGTAAAGGTAAATATAATCACATTTCGCTTGAATCAAGTTAAAGGTGTAAACTGCCGATTGTCCTGCAGGTGACCGCATAAATCTGTCTTCTTACGATGCACTTAGGGCTTAACGATTAGGCTACACCAGAGCACTTGTAGATCTACAATGATTTTCAAGTGCTACTTAAATTACGATGCTTTTGGGAAACAGACTGTGATATTAAGATCAGTAGCATGATCGTTTTTACGAACTTCTTAGGCTCAAGTTTTTGGGAAACTCAGCCCTGATTTTTTCAACATTCATTAAAATATTAATATTTATTTCGTGCTGAAAATATTGAAGAGGAAAATATAATTGATTCATGTGCAGTTACTGAACGAATTATCTCACTAAATGAATCATAAAAAGCGTTAAAAAAAGACGTTTATTGTTTGTACATAGAAGTTTTTTGCATATATGTCCGGAACTGACTTGCTACGACAAACTCCCTGTGATGTGTGATCATAAGGCTTCAGTAGACATCAACACAAAAGAAGGCTACTATATAGTACCGACTTATTTTAATAGATATAATACTTGAAAATGAAAATGTGTCAAAACAGTTTCAAAAATGTTCAAATAGGCATATATAAACGTATTAATTAATTATCAATATATAGGCTATTAATTTGAACATGCAGAGTAGACTACAAGAAACTGCTGTTGTAATAAGCAGCTTTAAGACATAAAAAAAAACCTTAACTGTAAAATAATAATCATCTGCTGATCATACAATTATTTCGTTTTCAGAAATGAGGTCTAATGTATAGTGATCGTTTTTTCTTTAGAGACGTGTTGTATGAACTATTACCAGTAAGTTCATATGTGCTCAGATTAAAATTAGCCTATATTACTATTGTATTATTTTATTTAAGCTGTAACTGTGAATACATTTGGACACTCCATGTTAGTCACTGATTAGACTTACATGATTTAAAATTGATTTTTAGGTGATATTGCTTGAAAAGTGATTTATAATGAGCGCTAAAAAAAACTATGTTATGCAGTTTATTTTATTATCATGTGATGACATAACCTGAGACTAAAAGCTGTGATATACATTTTGTCCACTAGAGAGAGCCAAATTATATGGACAAGGCCTATTTGAAAGTGAAAGTCCTGACATTTACCAAGTAACCCATCCTCGGAGCTGGTGCTCTGCATTTAACCCACAGTTAAGTGCACACACACAGCAGTGAGAAGTGAACACACACCCGGAGCAGTGGGCAGCTACAGATCCAGTGCTGGGGAGCAACTGGGGGTTCAGTGCCAGGGTATTGAGTTCAGTCATGGGTATTGAGGGTGGAAGAGAGTTTTATTAAGTTACAAAATTCGCTAATTTTAAGGCAAATAAAACAACATGCTGCAATGAGTAATTCTTTCTTAAAATATTCAAGTAGCTACAACAAAACCGATTACATTAATTCACCAGTGAGAGGCAGCAGTGCGCTAATGTGCAACAGGAACAAAACAACAGAAGAAGAAATAAGGACGGTGAGCATGCGCAGCAAGCAAAGTTTTGAAGCTGCATCGAATTTGCTGAAACTAAGAAGTAGAAAGACTGTTTACATTTCACCTCTGGACAAAGAATGATTGATTACTTCTACACAATAATAATAAGGTAAGTAAAAAAAAAATAGTGTGTGGATGTATCTTTCTGTGTGCTGCTAATTTGAACTGGCTAACATTAGCTCCTTGTCAGCACCAGTGTCAGCTAACAGGGAGCAACGATCTTTGCTATTCTGCTATTAGAACAAAAACTATAGAAATACACAACTTTTGGCACATTTGGGTAAATGTAAAAACTTTTAAAGACTTTTTTTTATTTCATTTCTCAAATTGAAAAATGTTTTACTAGTTAAAAATTAAAGCATGTAAATTCTGAGGAACAATTCAAGAACATGCAAGAATATGTGCCACTTATTAATTGTTAACAGTAATCTTTTGCAAAATGTCCTCTATAATTTTATAACACTGTGAGGCTTTGGCCACTTTGTAGGTTAAAGTCATTTTTCAGTTTACAAATGTATTTTCATCATTTTAATGCAATCATAGTCATTACGTGATCAGACATATAAGGTTTAAACTGAATGAGCTAGTTGTTTTGCAGTAATTATTTCTTTGCTGTGTTAAAAACACCGAGTACTGTTACAGAAGAAATGCTGCTATTGAATTGGTTTTATTACTGATGCCACAAATAGAGATGTATAGAAAATGAATTTCTATTGTTAAAAATGCAAATATCAAGAAATGAATGTGTCCTTGTTCTACAATTCACAACATTAGTGGAACTTGATTTTATATGAAGAATTTTTTTTCATATTTAGGAAAAAAGCTTGTGTCTTCTCTGAGCAGCGGTCTTGTGATCACCGGTCTCAGTATAATAAAGGTGAGATATTCCAACAGCAGTAGAGCAGTTTTTGACTCAATCATGTGCTATGCTTTATTTGCAATTTCAGATAATTTATTGCAGTTCCAGAATACCTGTAACCGTATTTCCGTATTTGTAACTGTGTTTCTTTTCACATATCTAAGAGTACACTTCACATCCTAGAACCCATAAAATGTATGATGCTACCTTAAATGTTTAATAGTTTTATTATATTTATGAATAATATTTAAAATAAACAGCACTTATTGACTTCAATGACTTCTTTATTGACACTTTGAAAAACATGTTTCTATTGTAATTTTTACATTTCTTAAACTTAGTTTTTCTTTTTAAACTAATTAAAAATGCAGATTTGACAGAACTACACACCCATCTGAGGCCTACCTGTTTTAATTCATGATCACCCCGGATACTTCTACAACTAACCTGCTTGGTAAGTTCTCATAGTTAGTGACACCATTTTAGAAAACATGCCTGTGTATTTGCTGGTATATTCCTGGGATACCTTTGTAAAGATTAATGTTGATTACATACCTAGTTCAATCAAAAATGAAAAATGTGCCATTTAATCTCCCTCCTGTCAATCTATTCCATTAAAAATTGTGCATCTTCATGACACGAATGAAGATATTTAACCCAAATCTCTGACACCCAAGAAACCATCAAATCAATCTATATGAATGGAGCCAATTAATCTACTTTTTGGGCCAAACTGTTCAATGAATTGTAAGGAGCAGTTTCAGTTATATTTCCACTTGAACTCTGTTAGGCATGGTCTGATGAACTGTTCTTGATCCAGAACTCTTATCTGAACACACTGAACGTGCTGTAGAAAGCCTAGATGGTAGTCACTGCTCAGGGTTCGTCGTTTGTTTTTGCCTAGCCACCAGTTTCTCTGCACCTGGGCAACATGCTATTTGAGTTAAGTAAACTAGGTAATATTAAAATCAAAAGTAATATTTAATCTTTCGTAACGTGGGTGCTATTTACATCAGGTTAGATATCTTAACTATTGCATTACTAAGGCAACGACTATCACCTTTATGTTGCATTCAAAAGAGCTCTGTTAACAGCCCAACAGTGAAAAATTAAACCATATCCATATTAGCACAGAATGGAATGGTTAAGCATTGAGAATTAAGAATGGTTTGGCCTGACAGTGGAAAAGAGGCTCAAATCTTCGAAAGAGACGTAATTGCTATATGATCAAGTGTCTAAAATTTTGGGTAAATAGACATTCAGTAAAGGACAGAAATTTATTTAACTGAAAATGTCTTTATTTGTGTTCTGAAAATAACTAAAAGTCATGGGTGAGTAAATGATGATGTGAATTTCAAGTTTGGGTGAACTAACCCAATGTTATGGCAGTGTAGGCAAGACAGAAAACACTGAAAACTGATCATCCACATTTCCCTGCTAATATTGTTTTTATTTGGTTTTATACAGGTGTCTGATGCTGATGCAATCTGGGCACTAGTATCTGTTGGCTTGCTGACTATCACTGACGATGAAGTACTTCTCCAAATCTTGACCCAGTGTCTTCTGCCATCATTGTTCAGGGTAGTACTGCAAAGAATAGTCTCCAAGGTCTGCCCCCAACATTTGCTTCCCGACCACCATGTGCTACGTTTGCATCACTGCTACATGTGGGTTACCCTGATACTGTGAAGAGCACCTACAATATGATGCTTGACTTGGGACAGAAAAAAAAAATTGGCAACTTGTGTGGCCAACTCATTGCTGTATTTAAAATCATTGTACCGCTACCTCCATTGTTTAACATAACTAAAAGCAGATTGTTTTTGCTTTGTTTCAAAATTTTTGTAATACGAGTTAAAACTACATTGAAAAAAATATATCATCTTTAACTTTCAACTGTCACTACATTTGATTTAGGGTAATTATGTGAGTGAAGAATAGAACATTGTTGTCATGAATTTGTAATAGATTTTTGAAGTATTTAAGTTGCTAGATTAATGGTAACTTTTTTTTTTAAAGGCAATTGGTTAAAACTAGATTTCTGTTCAAGTAAATACAACTTAGAAATTCCAAGTTGCAGGAAATGTTACTTGATTTAGCTAAATTTAAATGAGTTGTTTGAAATAGGTACATAGTATAATGTATTTAATTTAGTTGTTGAAAATAGTGATTCTGAGTTATAAGTTTACAACACTTATAAATAAACCTTTGTTAGTACAAATTACTATTCTTATTTCACTTTACTTGTTTTTTTCAAGGCAATCGGTTTGCATGCTTTTTTTTTTAAATAAGGTTTACTCATTATAATTTACAGTGCAGACAACCTCCCTGCCCAGTGCACACTAGTGAGATAAATTCAAAACACTGTAATTGTAATAAAGTACTGTTACTATACTGTACTACACTGTGTGATTCTTTCAGCTCTCTCTCCAGTGCTAGGATGCATTTTTAAAGCAGTCACCTGTGCTCCTGTTCATAATTTCCTGAGATGCTACTGAATGCTTGCTTATGGATAATTGTGTGTTATTTGAGTTCACACTGTTACAATAGAGTTAACTATTTGATGTGTTTGTGTTTTATGAATGAGATTTTGGAGAAATCATTAAAAAATTGTAATGTGTGTATATATGAATTATATATGAATATTATAGAATATTGTAATTTCTAAACTACTAAATTATTAAAACATTACATGATTGAAGTGTTTACTCGTGGCCCATGGTCCATTGTTAATTTCGAATTTGGCCTTTGGATTTAACTATTAATGCATTAAGCCATTTTTCAATTTATATTTTCTTGTGGACAAAACACTTAAACTTACACAAATGTTGTCTTTTTGGTTTATACTGTCCTTATCTTGGTGCCATTAGTTATATATGATGCTTACAAGAAAGCTGTGAATTGGTTGTTCCTGGTTGTTGTTTTACATGTGCACTTCTAAATAACATTGTAAGTTCATTGATTAGATATACTGCAGTGTAATTTTAATTTCACTCATATTTTCGTCAGCATTCTGAAGATTATGAAATATTTGGGGATTTGGAGGAGCTAATTGTTATAACATGCAGGTTTTTCTTTCTTTTTGCTCTGAACAAAAAACAAACGGAAAAAAAAACTTAACTACAGCACTTAAGACATTTGACAAAATCACACACACAAATGGAAAAAAAAAGATATTAAAAATGACAAGGCGCTTGACGTCACGTAGCTTCTCACGCGAGAAGGGGGGCGACGAAAGTGTCGCGCTTCTTATCACACGTCTTTGGTCACGGCAAGGTACGCGACGATCGACACGATGATTGCTTAGTTTGCAAATCAAATGCATAAACCACACCCCATACTCCTCAGCCAATGCTGCACGACTCTACTGACCGGAGTGGGAGGAGGCCGCCGCCGCGCGAGCGTCTAGTGCATCAGATAGAATCAGTCACTGCACACGTTGCGCTGCCTCACACCACCACAACAAAATTCCATCATGTCCCTTATGACTTATTTCCTAAAATATGGAGATATGCAAATGCACTGCCTGGGATTTTACAGCTTGTCTTTTTTTTTTCTCCTGACAGGAGCAAAGCAAATGATTCAAGCGGTAGCCTATTATTGTTTTTAATAAAGGCAGATTTTGAGTGCTGTAAAACACAGTATTCTCATTGGTCTGCTACTAATTAAAGCAGTTTATAAATCTGCAATGAAACTGTGTATTGCCAAAATGATGTTGATACAATCTACATCCCTTTTGCAACCATAATAGAAAACACTTGTTAATTTTCTTTTTTTTTTTTTTTTTTTTTACTTGAAATACTTTTGACATCCCCTATCACCACCCCAATTTCAGTATAAACATTTTAAATCAATATGGTAAAGAATCCTTTGGAATGAAAGCAAACATTGAAAGAAATTATACATAACAGTGTATGCCATATTATGTGCAAATCTAGTTTATATACTATAGAATTTAAGTTCTGTGAATATTACAAACTTAATTCAGAGAAACGTATTTAGATGACCCCACTTCTGTCCGCCATTCAGTGTTATTTTAATATCATTGAGATTAATATCTTTAATTGAGTTGTTTATTTTATATATATATATATAATTTTTTTTTTCAATTGAACTGTAGTCAAAGTTTTCGTCATCTTGTTGTTTTTGTCATTTTTTAGGTTTAGTTAATTTTCAGTTTTAGTTACTGCAGTAAGTTAAACTAAATTAGTTTAGTAAAGTATACAAATGTATTTTTATTTACATTAAAGTTTATTTTATTTCAAGTAAAAAATGTTTTATGGTTTTAGTTTCAGTTAACTATAATAATCCTGCATCCATTTTCTTGATCACCAATGTAATTATAAATCAGATGTGAAAAATGACCATTTCCCCCCTTTTAGCCCAAGTCTATAAATCAACTGTCACCTCAGGAAGATGGTGGTCATGTGTGATATAGCTCATGTATAATTGGTTAAACCAAAGGTGCGACAATTGACACTCCCTGACAATTCACAGAACCTATTGTTTTTATTAAAGGAACACTGTCGCATATTTCTCAATAGGGCGTTAGATTTCTGTTTTCCTGCCATCTGTCAATTATTTCCCAGCACTCTTTGACCAGTGCTGTCAGAGAAAGTGTTTGGAAGTGTCTTTTGACATCCTTAGCATCTCCACCACACCGCTGCTGACATTAATGCACGGGGCTCATTCTCTGAGCACTTTGTCTCAAGGACACTTGCTCCTGTACAGTTATCTAAGTTGGCAGGGATAAATCTAGCAGATGACATCATCGGTCACATTCTGTCCTGTTCTTAGTAGGAGAGTTCACGATCCGCCAAATGACAATTTAAGTGCTCCAGTCAATGTCAAAGCACCCTTATTCTCACATTCAGATATATTCCTTTAGTTTTCCAATTACTGTTTTAACCACATTTCCTTTTCGGTCCTCATTGGCTAGCTTGAATGTCTTTTGTTGACATGTACTTATATCGTAAGGTCTCGAAGGCACTTTATCAAGGCCTGAATTTCAAAGTGATTTAACAGATGCTGTCTGAATTAGTCGATAGGATGACTGGTGCCTCAGATGGTTTTTGCAAAGATGGATATCCCTGTGTAACATCAGTATCAAAGCACCATTTTAGTAATGCTGAGTACCTCAGTATCTATTGTGATATACCTCTTAAGATGCTTGTAATATGCTGCGTTCTGGGCCATTAATCATGTTATTGTGAAGTCCTTCAAAGATGCCACGGTTCATGCGAACAAAATCACGAGCAGTCAATGAACAGCACACTTCAGTTCAAAGCTAGTTGTTGCAAGGGTTCTTAGTGTTCGTGGATAAGCCCTCAACTCTTACATTCTGAGACAATATGACCAGATGGCTGCCAAGAAGATGAATGGACTTTAGGTGGAGTGACTTCAGCTTGACTGAACCTTGGTATAATTTCATACACACACAGATGCAAGAAATCAAGATACAATTTATAAGGTCTGAGAACATGTTGGACAGGGTTATGCAAAACTCAGAACCGAAAAACAGCTCCCTTTCAATAAGTGAGTGAGAATTTGAACTCAACTGACAATGCATTGGATGCATTTCATATTTATATTTAATTATTTAAATGCTGTACTGTTATGTAAGAATTTACTGTAATTATTTTTATTCATAAGTATACATTTAATAAGTATACATTATTTATATAATAGTTGTATACAAATAAATAAATATACACTTTTAAATAAATAATTACAAAACTTAAATAAAAATAAAATGCATCAATATTTAAAAACATTTAAACTAAATAAATAAATAGTATCTATTAATATCAACTATAAACTCTATCAACAAAATAAACTGAGCCAACTTTCATGAAATATTTTTTACCGAAACTTTCAAACAAGGCTCAGTCAACATTCAAAAGGTAACACCCACACAAGTTTGTCAAATAATTAAATTAAAGGGGTCCTATTATGCTCTTTTACAAAGTCTTGATTTTGTTATGGGGGTGTACTAGAACAAGCTCTCATACTAGGTTGTTCGAAAAACACATTATTTTCCCCATATCTTACATTATTAAAATACCTCTCTCCCCAGTCAGGCATGAACTGCTCGAATAGTTCCTGTATCAAAAGAAGGCCCGCCTTCTGGAATACGAGATGTGCTGTGATTGGTTAGCTGGGCCAGTGTGTGTTGTGACTGACAGCACTCGGCGCCTGGTCGGGAAATGTCCTGCCTCTTGACAAAGCTGCCTACTGCGAGCTTCAGTTTAAATATCACGTCAAAATCAAATCAATTTGAGCGTGATTTTAACCCAGATGATTGTAACCACTCTAAACTCGTCTGTCTTGTGAACACTAGCGCGTCTCCGACATAGTGATAACACTTATTGTCTTCTCTAGTGCACCTCAACTGGGTCTCGTCCCATTCATCATTCTTTGTGACATCACAAATCCCGGAAAAGATGCGTTGTAGTCCAAACGAGTCGTTCGTTGTAGTTTTTGAAAAGTGATTTCTGTTAAATAAAATATCTCCTTTTGAACTAGACTTTGAGCTTTGTAACTTTGCAGTTATTTTTTTATGCTCAAACAGCAACATTACAGACTAACTAAAGTTGAAAAAGCATAATTGCACCCCTTTAAATCAAAACATTTAATTTCTACTTGCAATAGAATTGGAATTTAAAAAGCATGCTTAATTCATTTGTGGTCTGGCAGGTGTCAATTTGATTTCATTAATTGCTACTTCCCTCTCAGATGAAAGGCCAAATGAAAGGACACTAGATTAGACATTTTGGACTTGTATACCCATTTTGCTGCACATTTCGACCCAGGCTAAAGTGGGCCGGAGCGCCACAGCTCAGCTAATTCCCTGACAATCACAGGGGAAATGATTGATGCTGCTGGGACTTCATAGCTACATGATGGAAGGAGAGTTTCAGTTCTGCTGACATAAGCTTTCACACACAGACTGAGCGTTCACAGATTATTTACAGCTCCTTTACACAACGCTCTATCGCCCTCACAGACCTCCTTAGAGGAAACACAAGCGACTGTGCCAAAGCACCATTAACTGGGTAGGTGTAAAGGATATTAGAGAAGTGTAAAACAGACAAAGAGCGGATATGCAGATCAAGGGCATATAAATGAGCGTTATGGAGACGTTACTGCAGCACACAAATATCAGCCCACACGGAGAAAGGCAGAGGTGCACAACGTATTTGACAACAAGACACAAGAGAAATCCGTTTAAGTACACTATTGATTCCCTTTAGAGTACAGCCACTGAGAAGAGAGTCAGGGGGGATGCATCTGGTTCTCTGTTTGCAGGAGAGGAGGAGGAACTCTCTCTCCCCCCTCTTTTATTTCTCAGAAAAATGTGAGCGACGGTGGATAAAGCAGACAGCCTATACCCCATGCTGACTGGACTGACTGGCTTTGGAGAGGGTAGAGACAATCAATGTGAGCTCACAATAGAGCGAGAGCATTCAGGGAGCTAACTGCTCCCTCAGGCCATGCAGGAAAGAGGAGAAAAGGGATTGAGAGGAGAGGTAGGGGATGGACATAAAGACTTAAGTTAAGGTTTATTTGGAGCTTAATGAAGAGCCAGTGGAGGACACTGTTTATTTTCCCCTCTTCTACAAAAAAAGATGTACGATGTTTGGGTAGGACAGGCCCTTGGTTCAATCTGTGGAATGCACACTGTATATTATACCTTGAGAGTTTACAGCTGCACACCATGTTAATTTTTAATTTAGCCAGTTTATACCAGACATGACTATGTGTTTGAATTGCAAACTGCAAAAAAAAAAAAAAAAAAAGAATTTATGCCACTCCCTAGAGGCTAATTTTAGCATTTGAACTTGGAATCAGCATATGAGCAGCAGAGAGCATAAAGTTCACTGTGCTATTTGGTTTGATTGTTAATTATCCTCATTAAATGACATGAGGCAAGTTACTCGAGAATCAATTTACCCAGTGCCTCTCAGAGTAAATTATGGGACGGCCAAATTCCCTCTTGATTCAATGCCTGCTGGGTTTATTCTGGAAAATAAATGCGACCAGCCCCAGATTTGCCCAGCCTCGCTTCTCTGACCTTCAAACAAACATAAAAACAAATAAAACTTCAATGTCTGTTCAACTGCCATAGGAATTATCAACCTTTAACAGAAGATGATTTCTGTTCCTTGAGATGGCAATAATCAAATGATAGTGTTAGTGATCTAAACAATTTTACATTGATCCACAAAACCTTTTTAAGTCTATTGATTGTTGGTTCTTCAATAAGACATTTACTTATCTCTCAGATACACTACAACTATGAGCAGCTTTTTAATATCAACAGCCTCTGACATTCACTTCAAATCTGTTGGGAGTCCGTTTCAGTTTAAAATGTTAAGATTTTTATACAGTGCATCAGAAGATACACATTTTATAGTCTATAGTTGATGCATGTTGGTAATTGTCAGCAAATGAGGAAAATACAGTCAGATTTGGGGATTACAGAGTGTTGTACAATTAACAGAGAAGTGAAAATATAAAAGGGAGTTAGTGTTTAATTATGTTCTTTGCATGTTGCATAAACACAGTATCACTTTCATCATATGATCAGAAAATGAGTGCATGAGGATTTTTATTTGCTGTGTAAAACGCAGTCCAGACTGCACTGCGGGAAAATAAGCCTCCTTCTCGGGAAATAAATGAAGCCCTTGTCTGAGAATGACCAGCATTTTCTCAGAGCCTTTAGATGTGTATCATATTACTGAAGAACTGGCATGAGCAGACAGGTTGAGACTGAGAAATACCTTCCTGTACATGACATCATGTGGAGAACTTCAGAGAGCAAGAGCTTTAGTTCAAGCATGCAGTGTCTGTATTTGTGATTCATAAGGGAAATGAGAGGAGGACCCACGGCTATGTATACATGCTACTTTGATTTTGGATTTCCATCTCTCCCTCTCTCTCTGTGGTCACTCAGGCAGGGTAACACCTCTCTCTGTTTGGCTGGATGAAAATGTTTGATGCAATAGCTCTCTCTTGCTGTTTTATTCCGTCTTCTTAAACATTTGAATAAAATGGCCATGAATATTTGAATAAATTGAATGTGTAGGAGAATTTATACTTTCAAAGAACTGCTAAGATGTGACACAGTGTTTTTTTTTTTTTCTTTTATCATATTATATCTTGCCTAGGACACCAAGTGAGCCAAATGCTGCACCTTCAAAAAGGTGCATGATGTCCCTCATCACAATAAATAGCAGGATTGTACAAAATGTGCATTTGAAGAACTGGCTCTCTTTCAAGTCATGTGTGCCTGCTTGAATTGATTTGGCCACACCCCCTACAGGAATTTCAACTGGAATTTGAATGACAGGTTGAAGAATTTACTGCATTGTAATTCAAACAATACACCGATGGCAAAGTGTACTTTCACAATAGGTTTACGAAATACAATAAAAAATATTTTATAATACGTTCTATACCTTTTATAAATTAAAAGTAGTTTATTAAACGACATTTATTTTTCAAAACGTAGCATTTTGAATCTAAAATAGACAGACAGATACTACTATAATACATAATATTTTAACTAAACAAATTTCTGTAATGTCTGTATCTATTGTATCTATTCTAGATTCAATTTCTATTCTATCTTTTATCCATCCATCTATCTATCTATCTATCTATCTATCTATCTATCTATCTATCTATCTATCTATGAACCTTTAAGAGCTTTAAAAAATTGTTTCCCCAAGCCAACATTCATAAATCATATTGACGAGCTTTGTGTTTATAGTTTTAAAAAGTTACAGTTATTTGAATTTCTTTAAATTTCAATTCACTTTCATTTTACTTCTTTATATTAAAATTCAGCTTCTGCAATGCTACCTTAATTCAGATTACATTCAATTCTCAATGCCAGACAATAAAACTAAATCTGACCTTTGAATACTTTGAAAGCCTTAATAACAGACAAATTCAAATTACATTAATATAACATGATCAAATTAAAGGAATAACCTTCAGACGGAAGTCCCGGACTGGGTCTTGTGAGTCCAGGCATGTTTCACAAGCACAACAAGTGGGCGCTTCAATTGGGCAATTAGAAGACGAGTGGCATGAAAACATGCTAATGAAGTTAATCCTTCAAAGAAGTGATGGCTCTCAGGCACTGATGACAGGGATGCTAATGCCTCCCACTGACTAGGTTGGGGGAGAGCAGTTGCACAAAAGACTGTTCTGCAGTCTTCTAGATTGTGTCATTGTGTGGGTTGAAATTAACTTGCACTCAATTCCCAATGAGGGTGGTCTTCCCTCCATATGTGGCTCAACATGAAAAAGTGAGCTGCCTAACTGATCCCACGCAAGCCGTAATAGATAAGTTGTGTAAGGCGCAAGAGATATGACATGGTTTAAATATATTAGCGGCATACCATTGTTCCATTTAGATTTTCTCCTGAAGAATATGTCTGGGTGAGAATTCATTCATTATGACTGACTTGAAATTTCTAGGATGAGGAGTTATATCATCACATGCTCTTAAGTGTTATTTCTAAAGCACTAGGTAACTAGCCAAATGGCACAGCAGTGGCTTTTGATTGCTTTATAGTGTATCTTTTACTCGGTCTGCAGCTAAACACCATGATTCCACTCTATGCCGCAGCTACACATTGATTAAACTGTTTGCTCATACATGTAAATGAAATGATTAGGCCTCAAGTGCAGTTTAAATTGAATAATGTTATCATTAATAGTTAGAGCTTGCATTTAATGCTGAGTCAATGGTGCTGAGAGCTTGCCATTCTCATTAAGTCCATCCTTATTAACATTTTCTCTTAACCATTACATGTTCTCTCAACAGTTTCAACCCTTCAGTCTTTAAATCTGCCTCCAGGGCAATGCCATTTGGATTGTGCCATTGATACTACAGAAAAGACTGACATCTGCTGGCTAAGTGTCAGTAATATAAGCAGGATGATGTTAGAAGAGAAACACTGCCTTTAGTTATAGATTTATGACTGTGATATTCAGTTGATGCTCAGTGTTTTTAAAGGAAGGTCATGTACCTGGAGAAAGCTATTTGTTAACGCTCCCATTCATCTTAATGGTGGCTGACTAGCTGTTTGGCTGGTGCAGGACCTGGAGGTGGAAGTACACAATTGGAAATCTGTCATCTTTGCTCACGGGACCACAGAAGTGTTTGAGCCAATATCCTGAACCATAGATGACATGTGACTTATCACTCTGAAGCTGCTTTATAATTATGTCACTATGACGCCGTGAGGCTGATGGAAGCACAAAAACGTGCAGAGAATTCACTTCACTTAAATCCATCACGAAATGTAAGCAGAAGACAGTAAAACATAAGTCTATTTCACACTTTTAAGAACCCTTCAAATGGATGAATTAGGAACTGATAATATATTGTGATAGCCTAGCAATAAATGCAATAAATACCAGCATTCAGTTATAAGAAAACATGTCACTTAATGTTTGCATTTATCATTTAATCACATTTGCATTTATGTGCAGGAGACAGTTACAATACATCATGTTTAGAACACTTCAATTCACGTTAGCAAACTTATGTGTCATGCAGGAAGCAATTTAAAGCAGCTGCTTTTGTATTACATTCCCATAACGAAAACACTATTCTATTTATGGCAAGATATGTTGAATGACACCCAGAATGTAAATTATTAACTCTCTTTGCTTCTCTAGGCAACAACATTAGGAATACATAAACACTCTTTGTCAAACAGTCAATAGAAAGAACACATGTGGTATGCAGCGCTCATTCCTCAGTCATCGTGGTGAATTTAAATGCGGTTCTCATCAATAATGTGACGGGAGCCAGCCACAACTGTGCAACTCTAAAAAACGTTACACAGTCTGAGCTGTCGAAATACTTTGTAACGGGAAGTTAAGCATTGCAGTATCATTAGATATTAATTCACGCTGAAAGACTTGAACGAGGGGTTGCTCTCCACACCGCTGTCAACACTGTTTGGAATGTGTCACCAGGCAACAGCCGAAGCAAACAGCACCACTCACCTGGCAGTCCTAAAGATCCAAAAGCCCGCCCACTGCACACCCATGTCTCTTTAATCAGAGATTCGTGAAGACATCTAAACCATAACAACAACAATCTCACACAAGCAAAAGTGCTTGAGATGCTAAGTGCAACAGGTAACGCTAATCACAGCTGTGCTGATATTTACACAGCAAAACTGGAAGTGTAATTTTACTTTAAGTTTGAACAGTTCAACAAATAAGAACTAAATACTGAATAACTTACATGTAACTAATTTTTCCAAACCATCTACCGTTGTGCTTCTTTGAGCAATAAACACTGGCATGTCGTGCAGCCATCTTTACAATATTTTTCTTGGAATTTCCATATTTGTTGTAGCTCTGTATTTTCAAATGAGCGGTTCATTCATAAGATCCTAAACCTATGAGATCCTCTTAAAATCACAAGATCTTAGGATCATGCTGTTGAAATACAAACTGGAAGACAATTAGTGCAAAAGGGGTGTGGCTACATAAGTTTGTGAACATTTCAGGCACATTAGCTACCAGTTACCTTCCTGAATGAATCAGTGATTTTTGGTGATTTTTGAGCAAATTGGTTAATGAATCACCTAGTTTCATTGTTGATAAATCAGTTAATTTGAAAGAATGGGTTGATTGGTTGAATGATTCAGTGACCCATAAAGACAATGCAATGTTGCAACAATGCAACTTGCTGAGTAAAAACATCATCACCTCACACACAAAATCTAACTAAGACGCCTACTTATATTTTGTCCTACCTTCATTCATTCAGAAAACTGTGTGCACAATTAACGCTTTGATTTGCGTCATTGCTGATGAAGAGTGTGACGTTTTGTTCATTAATGCTCTTCATCACTCTTCTTCTCTCAGAAGCCTATCAATTTATTGTTATTGTTGGCAGTTGAGCTGAAGCTTCTGTATTGATTTCTCACCCCGAGAGAAGATAAGGTGGAAAATCGAGATGGATTCCATATCTATTATCTAATGGAATTCCTCCTCTTAGAGAGGCTATGGATTTTCTGCCATTGAAACTCAGCAAAAAAGAAAGAGGGACAGAGTGGCCCCCACAACTCAGAATAAGTCCCTCCTGGATGGATTAAATGCAGCTGAGAAAAGCAGAGCCATACTGGGACTGAAAAATAAGGTTTTCAGAAAGGGGACTGCTCTTATTATAAATGTTTATTGACCTGGAGAAGGTTTAATAGCACAGCTAGTTCATGTACTTGAACAATTGTCTCATGTAGCCTCAGCACGAGCACACTATATTTGCCATGGCCCATGCCGGTTTAGGCTCATCTACTCTGAGATGCAGGCTAATAAAAATGGAGCGTGATTTCTCCACGCAAGCATTTGTGGATGTCATCGATGCAGAAAATTCAACATTTACAGTGCTAAAATATAGGTCAGTTTCAGCTTAGCTATTTCTGATATCCACAGTAGTATATTTGGAGAGTAATATATCCCAAGTCTATTGCTTTTCCTCATTGCATTGTGTCAAGAAATCTTTTCTGTCTTTGGACTATGAAAATATCATTGCATCCAAAAGCTTACAAGTATTAAGAAACTAAGTGGATTCTTCATATCTTACCCTCTGAGTCAGCCTGAAAAAGTGCAAGACTGGAAAGAGAGAGAGGGGAAGGAGCACAGATTTTCCAAATTGAGGTTTGTAAGAGAAATCCATCAAAGCCAAAACCTGCAAGCTTAAAAGCAATGACTGATGCTGTAGGGTTTAGAGAGTTCTCACACATTTAGATGGAAGATTATTAAGGTACAGCCAAAGCTCACTACTACTGTCTGTATGGCCATGTTTAAAATCAGACTTCTGACATGATGCCTTATCAGGCAACAGGAAAGCCTCTAAGCTGCTTGTTTTTAATCAAAAACAGATCAGTGTATAGACTGACCCTCTGCGGCAAGTGACTCCGTATTTCATTTTTAATATCCCCAAGGCAGCGGGTAGTATTTTGTACCCTCGCAAGAGATGCTTCAGAACGCAACTGGCACCATCGATTTATGTCCTTTTCTTTTCTCCAGTTTGAGTTTAAAGGACAACCTCCCGTAAGAGCTGTAAGTCCTTATTAAAACTTGATCGTCTGATAAAGAGGTGATTTGGTTCTTTGAGAATGCCAATCAGGTTCACACTTGTGTTTATTAAGTTTTTAATTCCTCTTCCATGGTCATTCAACCTTAATTTTTAGTATTAGTCTGTGGGAACTTTGGACTTGAGTGTCATGCTTAAATCACATGGAGGCAATAGTGGGCAAATATAATGTCATTTTTTATTATGATGAACCAAAAAGGTTACTTTTTTTTTTTTTGCAAAGTGTACACATTTGTAAATGAAAATAAACCAAAATTAATTGCATTAATTATTTATTATTTAGTTGGATTTAAGCCTTTCATTAATTTTTCAATTTTATTTGGTTTCACTTTATTTTTCATCTATATTATATTATATTATATTATATTATATTATATTATATTATATTATATTATATTATATTATATTATATTATATTATATTATATTATACTGTATTGTGTTGTTATGTTATCTCATGTCATGTCATGTTATGTTATATTTCAAATAAATGTTGGTCATGAAAGAATAATTTGTTTTCAGTCGCAAAATTCTAAATTTCAAAATAAATTCTTAATAAGAATGCACATACTAATAACTATACATTTCTTTGAAAGGTTTGGAGTTGGTAAGATTTTTTAAAATGTTTTTTAAAATGCTGACCAAGACATGAAAAAAATGTAATAAAACATTAAGCAATATATATTATTATTATCAATGTTAAAAACAGCCGAACACCTTACATTTTTTTTCAAGATTCTTTGATTATTTAAAAATAGAAATCTTTCGTAACATTAGAAAAGTCTTGAACTTTTTATCAATTTCAGTCCTTGCTGAATAAAAGTATATATATATATATATATATATATATATATATATATATATATATATATATATATATATATATATGTATATATTTATACATATTTAGTCTTACCGACCCCAAACAATTTAACGAACATATCTAGACTGAAATTTTGGACCAAATACACTTCCATGAGTCATAGGGCGTTTTATAAAAATGTGAGGTGATTAGAATACATGGTTGTTTAGCCGATGACACATGTTTGCTGAGCGTGACCTCTGACCCTTGATAAAGAAAAATAATGCAACAATAAAACCAGGCCCCATTCCAGACTAAATCGATTCACATACAAGAACTGAGACAGCAAGTACTTTAATGGAGAACGAGATAGCCTTACTTGGTGAATGTTCATCTAAAGCAATTTGAGATTCCAAGTAATAATGGTGTGTAGACAGAGGAAAGCAAGCCAGGTCACGGGCAGCACATGTATCACCCGAATTACAGCTGCTGAGGCCCGACAGAGCAGGCAAGGACGTCCTCAGGGCAAAGAAAGAACACTCTTCCCAGAGAAACACAGGGAGAGGTCCTCACCACTCAGATGTTGGAAGCCAGTATCAGTATAAAGCAAAATACATTCACCACTTTGATTTTAAAACAGGTTGAATAGACTGAGCACGCTGCTATGACATTTGGTTTCTAGATTGCTTTAGCTGAGTCTCTCTAGACACAGCCAGAGGCCCTAATGGTATGAAATGCTCCTGCCCTTTTGAAAAATGTCAGCTGCTCTATCCACTTATAAAGTGGTCTTCTGGAAGTGACCTGGTTCCCTATCAGATAATAATATCCATATTCACAGGCATATTTAACCTGCAGTAAGTTCAAAACTGCTGTAAGTGTTTCTAAGAGTGTAGCGTCTTCATACTATAATGCATTATTTAAATTTTGTATGAGATATTAATTCATCAACAAGACTCTGTACCACGATGGAACTGCGTAATTGCGTTTTCTCATTGGGACTTTTTGGAAATGTTTACAATAATATAATTGTATACATGCTCAAGTAGCACAATAATGATACTTGTTTTATTTGTTCAGAAGAAATAACACAGCTATGTTTGACATGCAGTAAGGATGAGCTTGGATTTTTAGAACAAAATTGAAAAATAAATGATTCACTCAGACTGAGCTTGCAAGAAGAAATATTAATGGCGTGAAGAAATATTAATTACAGAATGCTTTGACCCTTTTTAAGAAAAACTTTTCCCCCTATTTCCTATTACAGAGTTTACATTTCAATTGGTTTCCTATAGTTATTGGACCAATTCAATATATCTTGGAAAATAAGTAGATTAGTCAACTGCTCTGATATTCCAAGAGTTATCAATCTACTTAGAGGTAACCAAATTCAGCAAGGACTTAAATTAGTCCTAAAGAGGGCAAACACACTTCTGTTTACATCTGCACTTAATCATTTGTAACTCCTTTATTTTGCATCCTGGAAAGAAAAGCTGACAGAGACTAATTTGCAGGCAAACTTAATGGGACAGTGACGGATACGAAAGCTCTGTGGCTAAGGAACAAAGCCATGTTAGCACAGCAACCTCTTATACACAAACACAGCGAATCAATCAGGCCGTCCCAATGGTGAGTTTTTCTTCTATGAGTAAAAGAGTACATGTTATATGCTAAACCAGCTGAGGGTGAGTGTATATGTACAGAGCTGAAGCTTTAAATCAGGTGTCTGTCTATGGCTCTTTCCTCTGTTTGCTGCTCGGAGGCGGAGGAGCCTGTGCTGGCACGTATTGAACGGTTTGATTCAGGCAGAGGTCTCCTGGGCCCCAGTCTGATCCATTACCCGCTCTTCTAGCGCACAGCAGAGGACAGGCGGCTCGGAGTGAACTGATGCCTTGTAACACGCTCCTGCCTGGTTTCCTTAACAACAAATCACCCTCAGGGCTCTGAGAGTCTTTCAGTTCCTTTACCATAACTTCAAGGGTCTGAAACAGAGACGGAGGCTTTCAAGAGAAAGACATACATTAACTACATAGAAACACACGTCCTACCGTTTTATCCTTATCTGATGTCTGTTTTATAAGACAATAGAGTTACCAGTTGTAGAAAAGTGAAAAACAACATATAAATTCAATGGCCCGATAAAGAATTTTTGAACACTTTCAGGTTGTCAGGTGCTAATGGAAAATGTGTATTTTCAGATGAGTGTTAACTGGACATTAGTGACAATAATACATGCTTCTTGAGCAGCAAATCAGCATATTAGAATGATTTCTGAAGGATCATGTGACACTGAAGACTAGAATAATGGCTGTTTTAAAAACAACTTTGCCATGTCTGGTATCTTTGTCATAGTTCATTTATAAAAATACCTCAGCTCTGATTGACTTTGAGACCAGTTAGACATAATGGCCACACAACATGGCTTTTCTCTAAATTAGAACTATATGGAGTGAAATTCGCATCAGCTGTTGCCTGCTATTATTGAAAGGTATATGTATATTATGAAATCAATGTTAATGTTCAAACATTTTCAGAATATAAAAAGAACTGTGTGAATAAGCACAGTGAATTACTACTAAAATGGAACTGGAATGAAAAGCATCATTAAAGAGAGCACATGGGTCTCCTAAGCATCCAAAAAGCGCACAGGGCGCCCTTCCCAGTACCCCACACGTTTCCACAGCAACTGTGTGTCATGTGGGGGTATTAGAATGGAGTAGTCAGAACTCCTCCTTGCAGTCTGTTCAGGTTTGGAGGCCCTGAACAGCTCTAGGCCTGTGGGGAACCAGAGGGAAGAGATTCAAGGAGGGTCTTCACAGCTCAACCTGTTACATCACATATCTTTGGCAGGGTCTCAGGTGAACATCTGCTTATACTAGTAAGCTCAGAACAGCTCTGGTTGTTACAGGACACACACACTCAGTATCTCACACACACATTTCTCTCCTTGGCAACAGGTTAATAATAATATTCCTTTCACATTTTTCCCATCTGATTTCTATTACTGCACGCTGATTGATGTCTGATCATAAATAAAGGTATTTCTCATGGTTCTAGGTTTCATTTAAAATACTAGCTAGAGATCGCAATTTATCATGTCTACTCATCATCATGTAGCTAATATATTGAAGCAGAAAAAAAAGGATAATTTGAAATGTGTCTCAGTTTTCATACAATGAAAGTCAATGGGATCCAGTGTAGCTTGATCTGGACAATATCTGAAAGCAATGCATTATACCAATATATATCAAATATATTTATTACTGTAAAATATATATACATTACATATATAAAACAATGTTAAATTAAATATTTGAAATTTAAATGTTGCTTGCTGAACATTTTATTTTTTATCTAAATGGCTGTCAACAGGAAAGATGATTATTGTTGGCAGATGGTCTAGTTACAACATCTGCCAGCAGTGGCTAATGAGGTCATGCTAACCAGCATTTATATAATATCTAGTGGTGTCATCAGATTATTAGTGTTGTCATTTTTTATCTGCTAATTTAGTAGTATATTTAGTATTATATATAGTAGGTAATTTAGATATGGTTTTTAAAAGATATAGGACTTACTTCAGTGGCTCCGTTTGGTTCCAGAGTGGTTAACCTCACTTATAGTACCTTTAATGAACACCAACTTCTACTTTTTCTCAAAATGTCAATGACACCTGGACCCTGTAATCACAGTAAACACTTTGTTCTGCATAGAAACCCTTCCTTGAATGTAACCTGTGGTTACAGACACACAGGAGATCATAATATTGAAGCACTGGGGAAAAACACAGCGTTTCAGTCTCTGCAGTCCTGATGGCTATGAAGTCTGTGCCTGCAGGTTCGCGATGCAGGAATTTTCAAATTAAGACTTGCTCACTCTCGCTTTCATAACACAAATTAGACCTAAATCAGCTTGTTTTTGCTGACTGATACAGCTATAGTCGTGGTCCTGAAGAGCTTTTCACTGGAGGAGATAAGAAACCATGGGATTTTGAGCAGTAGTGCTGTGGTTCTCCATCAAGGCGTAGCTGTTCTGCTTAAATCAAATTGTATTTTACACCCAAGTTATGATTGCGAAAGAGGAAAAAGCTGTTTCAGGGAACATCTGTGTTAGGTAACCACGATGATCAACAGCATATGCATGTATGGTGTGCTGAAAGAAATCAATCAGCCACATATGAAATTGAATCTCTCTGTCATTGCTTTAAGTACAAAATCACAGATCAATTTTAAAAGTTTAATTTAGTACAGAAGGTACATCATCACACCAATAAATCTGACAGTATAACGAGAAACAAAACAGAAAAAATTAAGAAAAATGTGACATGCAGTCTTAGTGAACTTAACCTTTCCATACTTTTCCTGAAAACCACTCAATATGTGATTTTTCACCTCCTTAAAACTGCTGTAATCCATCAGGCAATAGGTTTCCATGTTTACCTGCTGCTGATAAAGAAAAGCAGAAATACCCATGCACTGAATTGCAGGGTGCGTAACAGCTTAAATCTAGGAGGCCAATGGAAGTGAATGCAAATGGCCCCTGTGTAGTCCCAGTCTGGTGATCAATCCTGGCAGGTAATGCTCCAACAGCAGCCTAATGTATTCAAACTAATTAAAACATGCCAGCGGGAAACTCCAGAACCCTGCTATTAAAACAGATACTTTTAAATGCAGCGCAATTAAATTTTCCATTGGCCCGCATGGCCCTGAGACCATCTGCACTGGTACCGAAGAACTCACCCTCATAAGAGTCGTTTCAGATTGAGCTTTCCGAAAACAAGGCGAGTGCCGCACCACGGCGCAGTTCTATCGCTTGTCACAAGGGACTGGCAAGCACCGCTCTAATTATTTCATGACACTTTGCCTCTGTTTAAAGAAACATCTGTATGAGTTTTCTTGATTGCACTGCCGAGCTCTACATCATCTGGATATCATTACTCTAAGGTGATGCACAGAAGACTAGCAAATGCCGTGCTTCTTTTGAACCTCTCAGAATTATTCGCTGTGTCAAAGTTAGCATTTCTGAACACAAGGGGATAAAAAAGAAAACGGACTAATTCCTGCTTCTGTTTTGCCCAGTTTTGTTTTGCTGGTGATCCAAATGACGGCACTGTAAGCCATGCTGCAAAAAGGAGATAAGAATGGCTTGAAGCTTATGACAGCACTCTGATCAACACTACAATGCACTCCTCTAATTCAGACCCAGCTGCAAACACATTTGCACTCAAAGGCAAAACCCATGCGTTCAGATAGTGTGTGACTTCTTTGAAGTCACTGACATAGCCACAGAGCTGCATCCCTGGTGTACGTTGTATTGATAGGGTGGTACATCTCAAGAAATGGTCTATTCCATAACAGTGGCAAAACAGTTATAAATATAATAAATATCTCTCAGATGGAATACAAGTAGTCATCTTGGTTGTTTTACAACAAAATACCTGGGGAAGTTAATCTAATACATGTGCAAAATTACTTCACATCTGACTAAAGGGGCCTTTACACTGACTGTATAATATTGCATGAATGGCATTAATGTATTTACATAGCAATTGCAATTGTATATTTTGTGCAGAGACAGGTCAAAGCAGGCATAATTCAGTCTGGCTTTATAAAGGGATAGAAAACATGAGGGTGAATAAATTATGATATCATTTTCCTTTTTGGTTGAACCATCCCTTTAAGACGATTGTGATTCAGATTTATCCATTAACATACTGTAGTCATTATCATCTTGACTAAGCAATCAGATCAAAACAGTGCATCATCAGTTTATTATAAAATTGATGGGTCTGGTCCTCAATGCTGATTGGTCATATAGCCATGTCTGATTTGTGAATGAATCATTCTTTTAAGTCTGATCTTCGGAATGATCTGGTTGATTCAGTTCACAAAACCGGTTTGAATTATGTTTTATTGAACTGGAATGATTCATAAATCATTCATAAATCAGACTCAGTTCATAAATCAGACTCATTTGCTCCTCAAGTTGATCTCACTGAGGAGGAAGAGTATATGAGTTTAATCAATTTCTCACAAAGCTGTAGTATGACTTGAAATACAGAGCAATATGTCATATGAAGTATACCTTTATATATATATATATATGTAGATTAATTTGCTTGATATTACACAAAAGCTGGATCCAAAGACACAATAAAACAATCCATTGTAAATTCATCAATTCAAAATGAATACAAATGAGTGATGATTTATAATTAGAAGGTGCTGGGTATTCTAGCTGGATGTTTTATTAAAGAAGAATGATAGCAGTGTCTTGTCCTGCAATTGCCCAGCAGTGGTCTCACAACAGATCACTTCTGACCCGTGAGCCCCTGCCAGCCGATTTACATAAATCACACTCCAGATCTGACCGTTACTAGGCAGCGCAGGCAAACAGAGATTCATCCCGAAATGGAAATCAGGCCACCAACCCGGAGAGCATCACACATGCTACTGTGACAAATGTGGCAAGGATTGTGTTTAACTACTTCCTTCCCACCCTTGTCCAGGTTCATGTTCACGACGATGACAACTGCAAATCGATGTTTTAAATATGAATATAGAATAGAATTAAACTAAAAACAGCCAAGCCAGAAAAGTATGCATTTAATCATCATATCCTCGGCACATCTGTTTAAATAAAGTGATTTTAGTGTAGCTTGAAGTGAATCTCTGCACGTATCAAATGAACTCACTGCCGCATTACCATACTTACTTATGATGAAGAACCTAAATAGAGACGTGCTGTGACATAATAATCCTTTAAGCGAGAGAATGTTAATCGGGGAAGCAGCGATGTTGATATAAATGCTCTGAACAGCGGCTGAAAGGTACAGCTGAGAATATACTCAATATACTCGGTCTTTTCAGTGTTGTGACCCAGGGAAACAGAGGTCAAATTATTCCTTGGCTTCTTTAATTGCTATTTTAAGGGTATCTCACTCCTACACCAGCCTTCCTGTCAGAGGCTTTGAAGTGGAACATTGCAATTACACAGGAGAAGATTTTACCCGGCTAGTGATCGGATGTGTTTTCTTGCTACCTGCACTTTACAGCTCTGATGCAGTGACTAAAGGGTGGAATGTTACAGTCCTGTGGGACAAATATAACAGATTGATAGAAAAGAAAAATCCCTAGACATTTAAAACTGCCCATTTTAGCCATTTATTTTTGAAAAGATGTGATTTATTCAACCAGCTTATAGGCAAGTACAGATTTTTCACATAATATCATTAGCTCTGTGAGTTAACATCCATTTAATCAGATTCCCTTTGTTAGCTAAAGGAAACCGGTCACATTCAATGAATATTCTTTAAATTGCGTATTCTTGGCTGATTAATACTGTACAGATCACTAGTAGCCAGTCACCCTTAAATGCACATTAAGCAGTGGTGTCTTTTCAGCAATATCCAACTTCCAAACATATCAAACATCACCAAAACCATCAGCCTTTTAAGTGCCCTTGAAAAGCAAACTGTACCCTCTTAAAAATAAAGGTTCTTCATCGGCATTGATTGTTTCATGAAGAATCTTTAACATCCATGGAAACTTTCCATTGCACAAAAGGTTCCTTATAGTGGAAATTTTTTATTTAGATAATTAAAATATTCTACACACTAAGACTTTTTTTTGTTTGTTTTCGGTTCCTTATGGAAATGCTGCTAACCCCATTTTTGAAACCTGTATTTTTAAGTGTAACAAAATAATTTCATCTAATTCAGAATGCATTTGAGTGTGTTTGTATTGTTGTCTTTTTTATTTAGCTACGTCACATACCGAAAATAACCAAGTATAGACTGATATTACAGCGCCAAGATTGGAATGAACTTGGCCTGACACTGTGGCACGTGTGACTCTGTGTAAGATGTGTGTATGGTCTGTTTGTTGTTGATCACACAGGAAAGCCACATGCGCATACCCCTGGCATTGTGCCCCACACTGACACCACATCTGTTTACACACCTCCACCTCGTCCTACTGCTTACATAACTGTGTTTAGAAATAATAATAATAATAAATAAAAAAACAACCAAGCCATTATTTGTTATCAGTGGTTTTGTCTGTATTGATCTGCAGAATAATAAACAATAATTGTGAATTATTTCTGATATGCATCTAAATGATTCAGTCAATGCAGGAGAAATAAAACACACCTGTTTTACCATTTAAAATACTTTAGAATTTTTTAAAAAAATAAATAGCCTTGGTCTTCATTTATTATTTATTTATTTTTGTTCTATTTAGATTTTTTTTTTTGTTCATTGTCTAATATAAGTGCATAGGTTTACACAATGTCACACAACAATTTCCAATGGAACCATTTATCTGTAGTCTAACAACCTAAAGTACATGCTTTCTGTTTTAGGCTGTCATGCATAAGTTTTCTGAAAAAAAAAAAAAAAATTCACAGAAACTGAGAAACATTAAAAACAATTTTCCGCAGGCTGTTCTGCAATGCTTGAGCACTGATAGCATGCGGTTTCGTCCCTGGCACTGAAGACATAATGGTTTATTCAATCTCAGTACTAGATATTTCATCTCGCCCATTCTTAGAACACTTAGCATGTCTTTTCATTCCACGTCTTACTTACACATTTGTCTGATTAAATAATTCAGATTGCAAAAGATTACAGTTGGTCCAGTGATTTCTTTATTTTGCCGCATTGCATTCTGACACGAAAGCTTTGATTGTGTCAGAGCATTTATTCTGTCAAAACAAATGTTATCAATTGTATGCAGCACAACAAATAGGAAAGCAATCTGATGTAGGATACTTTGAACTGCCACGGCCCTCAGGGAACAGTAATGTGGTGGGAGAAAAGGACAGCCCCAGTTAATTCTGGGAGATTTCACAGTCAGCAGCCTCTATGCTTTCTGCTGCCTGCGAGGCCACACTGCTCTGATAAATATGTCATTTCCTGGCTGATAGGGCCACAGATGGAATAAGGTTTGTATTGGGAACACATGCGCTGCATTTTGTCACCCACTGCACTAGCTGATAGAGGAGACCCCGGGGGAAGCAACCTGCCAATTCATTTTCTCTCTGCAGATTTTTCATCTCAAAGAGCACAGGTATTTTCTCTGGAAAGACAGGGCAATATAGCTTAAAATGAAAAGGCTTTTAATAATTTCTTCCTGTGGAATGTATGAATTGCCATATCAGCATAAAGGCAGTTCAATGTAGACAACAAGAGAGACTATCACCAATACTGAGTGAAACACATGCTATTTTTGCAGACTTTAATTCATTATAGATGCATATCTTACAAAATGACGGCTTCTTGAGAAAATATAATGTCACAACCAAGACATTTCATCAGTCTGTTCCCATCGCTCTCTGTTTGTTTTACGCTGGAGGCTTTCTAGAAACAGCACAGCTTTGCACTGCCAGTCTAAAACAGCGTGGCATTGTGTGAACTTCTGCTGCAAGTCTCTGTGTGGTGAAGAAACAACAAGGGCTGTTAGGAAGCTATCCACTCCTCTGTCACATGTACTTGCGTTTGCAAGCCCACTCATGGGTGAGACAGGGGTATAAGAGCCCACTTGCAGCTTTGCAAAAAGGCCAGAGGGGGGTTAAGCACAGCTGTCTGAGTGACATGGCGTGATAAAAATATGTGGTAGTGTAGGGACCGGGTTAAAGAAGCTCCCTGGAAGCGTTACCTTTAAGATTTGCTGAAACAAAATCTCCAGGCACCATTAAACCTAAAGAATGAGCCACATCCCAGAACGACCACAGAAAAGTAGAGCCGAGAATGATAAAAATGTAGGAGGCTCAAAATTACTGAAAAATAAAATAAAATGATTAAAACGGTCTTAAAAATAAATATGAATAGTTATCCTAATATATTGAGAGTTAAAAATTTGAAATGTCAGAAGTGAAACAGCTCTGTCCTAATAAAGTAACTAAATAAATATATAAATCAAAATATATACATTAGTGAATGAAGAAATAAATGAATGAATGACTAAATTAATAATAGTAATACTGTGCATTACAATTAAAAAACTATTATACCGTATAACTCTATATCTTGAAATGTATATATATATATATATATATATTTCACAAGTTAAATACTCTAAAAACAAGAAATTATCTACAAAAATTGTGCCTTTCAAGCAAATGAGTCTAGTTTCTAAGGATGTTTTGATATTTAGACTGAAAAAAACTAAGTAATGATTAACAATGCTTTTTAAAGAATTAACCTTTTATTATTCAAATAGCTTCATTGTGGCAGATATGTCAAAATGAGACATTTTCATCCAATACTGATTTTAAAAAAAGTCTCTTTTTTTATTAGTGTTTTGATTTTGGCTATAAATAACTTGTCATCCAAAATATCTGAACCAGGTTTAGATCCACCAGTGTTCGTGTGCTAATTGTTTGTTTCCTCTCTTTCTTCACCAGCCACCAATAGATCAGCTGCAAAAAAGCACCACAAAAGACTGCATTTATTACACACACGTGTTACACTCCCTGTCCATCTCAAGCTCACCCAGCTCCCCCACCCCATCTTCCTATCTGTCTGTGCTGAGCATCTGTCGTCCAGAGAAGAGGGGGAACATGGGAGCACATTAGTCACCAGATGTCACCTTTTGCTGCCAGCCCTATCGAACAGGCAAGCAGACAATGCAGCATGCATAGTGAACATCTGACTGGGGCCCTCTTCAGCAAGACAGGGCTCACTGACTCGGAATGACAGCTCCGAGTGAACGGCCTCGGCCCCCATTCTATGTCAGGAGTGACACCTACAGTTCTGTCTGGACTGTCACACCGTTGGCATGATAATACCACTAATTGTTGAACACTGAATTTGGTTGATCTGATTTCCACAAAGGCTCAATATTTAATTTTTTCTGAAAGAATCTCATGCAGGATGAACAGGCTCTCCACAGGGACTTCAAGCATCAGTTGTTGTGCCTGAAATAGTAATGCCTGCAGGCACTAAATCATGCATACATTTCAGATCCATTAAGAATGTACAAGGTGCACTTTTGTCATAACTCAGTTCTGTTGTATTTCTGTCAGAACTCAGCCAAGTGAACTTTTTTTAGTATTGTTTTTGTGTACCAATTAGCTACTTTACACTGGCTAATTAAAGGCATAGCTCACCCCAAAAAATTACAAATATTTCATAATTTACTAACTCTTATTTTGTTACTAAACAGCATGACTTTTTATACTGTGGAATACAAAAGGTATTAATTTTTGAGGAAGAGAAGAGTTTTTCATATATGAGATTAAATGAGGACTGGGGTTGTAAAGCTCTACTATAAAGGACAATAAGATACTTTTGTAGTAATTATTTTAAAAAAAAAACAGAGATGCATGAATTTGATAAAAAAAATGACAGCAAAGACATTTGTGATGCTACAAAATATTTTTTATTTAAAACATTTTTTCTGTTGAACCTTCTATTCATCAAAAAGAATCCTGTTTTCACAACCATAGCAGCAAAACAGTTTTCAACACAGATTATAATAATAAGAAATATGTAACAAATCAGCATAATGATTTCTGAAGCATCCTCATTTGATACTGAAGACTGGAGTAATGGCTGCTGAAAGTTCAGCTTTGTATATATACACACACACAGTTATTTAAAATTTTAGGAATATTTTACAATTGCAGTTTTTCAGATTTCTGATCAAATACACAAAGCCTTGGTGAGAATGAGAGACTTCTTTCAATAACAAAAAAAATCCTACTTTCTCCAAACTTTTAAACAATAGTGTATTTATTCTTTCAGACGCTATCAAATTAGATCTTAGCTTTGTGTGAAAAACAGACTGTAGTGAGCTGTTAATCATGTTAAGACTAAAATCAATGATTCAGTGACAAATCAGACACCACAGTTTCTGTGGATGAAAACTAATACTGATTATTTTCAGTGAATTCTTTTCCACACATAAAGCTATCGCAAGGCTTGCAAAAACATTTTTATAGTCATCTAATTTTGTTTGAAAATGAGTGAAATGATTGATCCCTGTATGTACCATGAATGTGGGTCCAAAATGATATGGAGGAAAAGCTGGTGTTTTGCTTCCTGTGAGGCCTCTATAGACACACAATGTGGAAACGCCACACTCCTCTGATGCTTTTGAAGAAACAAGAGTGACCTGTGTGGTTGCCAGCTCATAAATCATAACCTCATAAATGTTGAATATTGCAGTGCATATGGCAGAGAGTTATGAGACCGGGGTCTCCAGATCAAATCCACAGCTCTGTCCACAGCTGATGCTCGACTTCCAGCCTGGGCAGACAGTGTTCACAGACGCTGTCAAATACAAGTGCAGGTAAATATGGGCCCCGATGTATTTGAACATTTTGTCATGAATATTTGAAAGGTAAGTAAGTAGTCAGGAGTTTGACCTCCCATCTATCTATCTCCACATCGCATGCATATTTAAACAGTGCTTTTCACCATTTCATTCATTTATAACAGTGCTCTGATGTGAACCTCACTGTGGCACAGTGCACATTACAGATTTCCACTTATTAAGGATTAATTGTGTTAAATTTGTTTCACGGGTGGAAATTAGAGTGCACATTATTTGATTAAAACAAAGCTTTTAATTCCTTGTTTTGATTCATAAATGATGATTTCCTATTTATGGCTGTATTAAACACAAGGGCAGTGCAGAATAGCTCATGTTGTTCTTCAGTCATTCATGCAGAAAAGGAACCGTAAGGTCAATGGCTATTGATTTGCTTCCCCCACCCAGCTTGTAAACTGCAGCGGTGTCTGCTACACAGCATCACTGGCCTCTAACACTGAACCAGCGGCAACACACAGGGGAGACTGGGGCTAGTTGTCACAAGAACTGTATCTCCAGTTCAATCAAGCAAGTGGATGTTTGTAGCAGTGATTTTGTATGCTGGTTTCAAACACTCAGTCTTTAATTACAATACTTTGCGAATCCTTTAAAGTAATATTTCAATAAATATAACAAAAAAGGTATATTTTTTAAATACCTCATTATAGGAACAAGTTGCCAAATAATTGCTATAATAATAAATAAATACTACTGTTCAAAAATGTGGGGTTGGCACAAATGTATTGTACTGTTATATAGCGCACTGACATATAGTGCAACTGTGCCTCAAGCCGACCTGAGTTTGAATCCTGACCCAGGGTCCTTTGCCCTCTCCACCCAACACTTTCCTGTCAATCTCCACTGTGTTGTTCTCAAAAAGCACAAAAAGGCCAACAACAACAAAAAATTACAATAAAAACAGTAATATTGTTAAATATTATTACAGTTTAAAATAACTTTTCTGTTTTAATATATTTTAAAATGTAATTCATTCCAAATGATGGCAAAACTGAATTTTCAGCAGTCATTCATTACTCTAGTCTTCATTGTCACATATTCCCTCAGAAATCATAATACGCTGATATGATGCTCAGTAAATACTTCTAATTTTTCTAAATTTTGAAAATTGTTGTTCTGCAAAATATTTTTGTGGAAAACTGAATTTTCGGGATTCTTAGATGAATGGAAAAGAACAGTATTTATTTGAAATACAAATAAAATGTAACGTCATAAATATATTTACTGTCACATTTTGAATCGATTTAATGCATCTTTGCTGAACAAAATAGTAATTTCTTTGAACAAAAATCCAACTTTTAAACTGTTTAAACTATTCATTTGGAGGTTCGATTGTGACCGCTTACCCCTTATAGTGAAACTGAACTGTATCTTTTACCTGGACGACAACAGTCATTTTTTTTTTTTTTTTTTCGTGACCAATCAGAAATTGTTATTCAAAATAGACCTACCCAAAGAAATATTCACTGGAGTGAACTGGCCCCGGTCTATCCAATAAAATTAGACAATGGAATTGAAAATGATGTGTATTATGAGATTCCTTCACGTTTCATTTCACATTCATGGACAAACTCAGTCTTACTACACTGCACTACACAATCCTCTGTTCTTAATAACAAGATAAATAAAAAAAACAGCAATAAGATGAAAGATATTATTTTCCATACACATCCTCTAAACCAGCAGATGTGAGGTCTTCCAGCACATTAAAAAAAAACACGTTGGTAGTGCAAGAATCTGCCTCGCCTCTTAGCAATCAATAGGAAAATTCCTCATTCTGTGCTCGGTTAAGTAAATGGAATTGAAAGTGGGGCAGAGGGTATTAATGCAGAGGGAGGAATATCCATTTTATCACTGCAGGCACTGTTGATAAAAATGACAGCAGACTAATTCCACCACTGTCACAGCCCACTGTCACTTACCTTGCAAATGAAGTGCAGTAATGACACCTGCCTGACGGTCAGAACACGGGCTATACTCTCAGTAATACAGCCTAATGTTGAAATGGATCCAGGAACACATGGGCCTAGACCTGCAATGACATCCATGTACAGTAAAACACATCAGTGCCATTTGCAGGGGTCTTTTATGTATTTTCTTTACATAAATAGACAAAACATGAAAGCCTGAGATGTATACCAATCCTCAACAAATATGAAAATAGTTCTTAAATTGGTTAGAATTACACAGATACAGATTTTTCTAACCTCATAATGAGAATCATATATATTCCTGAATTGTAGATATGATTCATGTAAATTCAGTTACACTACATAAGCATAGGCTATATACGCTGTTTTTGATGTTCAGACGAAAAGTACCCATTTAACTAGTTTGTTTTACTGGTGCCCCCTCTTGTTAGTTTCCTGTTGTTGGTTAATAGGCAAAATGCATCACAATCTTGACAAATAAATTATTTATGAGCCACTGATTTACTGCCCAGCAAAAGTAATGGCATCCATTACTGATGAATTGTATTTGCTAACACATATTAGTGTGCTGAAATTACTGAATAAATGGTTCATTACTGAATTTGCATGAACGTGCACCTCATATCATGCATGCAAAATTTATGACTGAAAGGACTATTGACATATGACTTGAATTTTGCAAATGATAGTTACCATGTAACGAAGCAACCCCCACACCAATGAATTAAACATGGCACAAAAAGCAGAACATTTAATTGGATTCTGAAGCCCTCTTATCTCAACACTGAATTAGATTTTGTTCACACAGTAATGAAATTATTTCATTTATATTTGATTAAAAACCAGTTGCATACAAATACAGAAATGCTTGAAAATACACTTTTATAGAGGTTCTTGTTTGGGAGGCATTTACATATTCTGAGTTCACTAAAATGCATTTAAGGAAGCTTCAAGGAATACTTAAAAGGAACAATTAGCTCAAAGATGGAAATTCATATCATTATATGAATCATTTGAATTGAACAATTGTATTCTGTCATTCTTGCTCCAACCCTATATTATGTGATTTTTTGTAAAACACAAATGAAAACATGCATGCATTGCACAGTCATCTTTATCTTAAAAGCCACTTTTCATAGATAATAGCTAAGCAAACAACAACATCAACAAATCAGTGAGTTTAAATTGAATACTGGATCAATTAGCAATTGTTCTTTTGAAACAGTTCTTCCCAATGAATCTGCTGATTCAGTTCATGAATCATACTGCTCAAGTTCAAGTCTGACTTAATCACTAATTCACTGAATCAGTTTTCACACAATGCAGTATAATATGACTTGGTTAAATACCAGGAATAAAGCACATCATATGGACTATTGTATTTTTGTCAGTTTTAGAGACTGATAAAAGTAATGAACTGTTCTATGAAATACATCCTGGTGAGAAAATGATGCCAGAATTCCTTGTTCGTGCTAATTAACTGAGGACTGAATGAGAACTGGGTGCAGTGATGAACGTGTGGTTTTTACAAATAATTCAGGAGTCGAAGTTCTTACCCTGCGGTTCACAATCACTGTGATCTTGTGGAATGAAAACTGTTTTTGTACACAAAACGTAGCTTGATACAATCCTGACCAGGTCGAATGAAGATGGCTTAATCCCTGAGAGCTGAATGAATCATTTTCAGTCAAACCTTTTCCTCTGATTTGCCTGGAGATAATCGGCCACAGGTGAGAGACAGACGACCGGAGGTGTCAGCAACAGCCTCAGTTCAGATAAGAGAACAGACTGATACGTGAGTTAAAGCTATGGTTTGAGATCGTCCTCCTACAAGCCAATTACTAGGCTTCCCAATCGCTATGGAGAGCACACAACTTGTCTTGGATCAGTCCGTTACAAAATCAGTCCGCACGACATCCAGTCACACCACCACTCGGCAATCTGTTCAACAAATGGTGGGCCCTCATCCAAAGAGTCAAGTTTGTCATTCTGGTTGGACCACCAGAGCCTGTTTCTCAGTCCATCCCAGCCTCCTTTAGTGATCTGAACATCTGCTGGCCCTGCTGAAGCCATGACTCCTCAGTCACTCCCTCTCTCTTCATGAAAACAACAGGGACGTGCGATCAGAGGGAGCCAGGAGAGTCCTTTACACTGCAGATGCTTCCAGTCCGCCGCATGCTGCGATCTCATTCACTCTGTTTTCCTGCACAATCAAGCGAGTGAGATGCTCACACTAACACGTGCAACACATCTACATTCAACAGTACACCAGGAGAGGCTTGGAATGGGAAAATGGGGGTCTGAAGGAAAGAAATAAATAAGATTCATGATTGAAAGGCATCCACTCAGACATTTATTTCAAAACTGAGAGAGAACGAGGGAGGGGGAAATGATCTATTGACCAAAAGAATCTGAGCTGTGAAATGGCAACACCAGCATATGTATCTGCTTGGAGTGAAATATGTGACTGGGTCTGTGAGGGATATTCGGGTTGTTTTCTTCATGCCTCATGCGTTCTTTCTTTTGTGTGTGTGTGTGCGAAATATCGCAACCTGAGCAAAGCTTGGGATTCAGCGCACATGATTAGAATTCTACTGACCCTACGTGGCCTCTGAAGCAAATCCTTTGCAAGGTCCTGAGGGGGTTAAAGACAACACATTTTATATATTAGTACCTAGAAACTGACACAATGTACTGTAGAGGTAGTGATGCCGATACAACTGATTAAAACAGCAGCCGACAGACAGAAAACAAGTAGCTAAATGTTGCTTAAATAAAATAACACATCCTTAGCCCTTAAAGGTGGAGTTGTTCATTTTATTTTGTTGTTTTATTTATTTAATACATTTTTTGTAAAACCATTTCATGAACCTAGGCGAGGAGATAATTCTGACTTTGCTACTACAATCTGCCGCTTCTGAATCAGCTACTGTAAGTATGTTTTGTTATTAGTTTAAATATGGTCATATGACGCGATTTCAACTTTTCCTTTCTCTTTGGAGTGTTACAAGCTCTCGGTGCATAAAGAAGTTCTGTAAAGTTGCAAAGACTAAAGTCTCAAATCCAAAGAGATGTTCTTTATCAAAGTTAAGACTTGTCCATATCCCTCTAGAACGCCCCCACATCTCTACGTCACAATGTGGGAAGATTTCCAAAACCCCGCCCAAATGTTCACACAAAGAAAGAAGGCGTACATTTTATTCTCCCTGTTATTGCCAGCACCATTTTGTGGAGAATGTGTTTCATTGTGAAAGTGAAACTACTTTGTTTGGAACACGACATCCGCTTCATCATGCCTAGAGCTGATCCGTGCTGGTCGCTGAAGAAATACATCAACTTCATGCTGTGGATCACCGGATTGGCTTTCACTGTGGATGAAGCGGAGTCCAGCTCGGAGTCGTCACACGTATTTGCCGCAACCCATGGCCGCTCCTTCATCGAATCTGCTGGCTGTTCCTCATTATAGCTGCTGGCTGCCGCTCACTCAAGCCGCAGGCCGTTCCTCACTCAAGCCCTCGGCTGTTCCTCGCTCAAGTCGCTGACCATTCCTCACTCTTTGCAAGGAACGTCTGGCACTTCTGACTCACGGCATGTAAGTAAGTATACATATGTAAAGGGTTTGCCACTGATGATTCAAACGTGAGTTTTGAGCAGTGTAGAGTAGCACTTTTTGTTTGTCATTTCTCCGATCACAAATGCGGACATGGTTTTATGTTTACGTGCAACGCAACGTGTAAAAGGACAGTATAAGTCATTATAATCAGTAATTACGTTCCCACTGGATGCAACAACTGCCTGGTTTGTAATGGGTTTTATTGTTTTTGTTCTGTCATGTCGGTGTTCTGACCGGGACGCACCATAACAGTATATGTTGAGGGGCATAAAATTTCCATCAGATGCTTGAAACATTTGGCCAATCAGAAAGCACTAGATAGCTGGCCAATCAGAGCACACCTAGCTTTTCAGAGCGAAGAGCCTTGTATAAATCAATGTGTGTGTGTGTGTAAGAGAGAGAGAGAGAGAGAGAGAGAGAGAGAAAGCAGGGTCACACAGTAGTCAGGTGTCTAAACCGTCCATTACTTGTGTATTGCAAACACATACGATCTTCATCACTGTGTCTGTCACACCACTTAGTTCCCCTTTCAGGCTTGAACTGATGGTAAAACTAAGGACATTATTAACTGCCTTATATTTTGTGATGCTTCTGGAGCTCTTTTGGTAGTTGTAGTTAATGATCGTTCCAAAAATAACAGCATATGGATTTGGAATTACAAGAGTATGAGAAAATAATGATAAAATAGTATATTTGGGTGAATTACTCCTTTAAAATAATAACTAAGGATAGATTTATTAAGTTGGCTTGAAAAAGCCAACTTACTGATCTACTATTTAATCTTATTATTAAGTTGGCTTGAGAAAGCCAACTTACTGATATTCTATTTAAACTTAATATTATTATTATTCTTCTGAGACTAAAATTTTCAACTGCTACTCCTCCTAGAGCTTTAACTCTACAAACTCCAAACTCAGCCCAGCTCTTCAGACTGATCTGAAGTTAGTTGCTATATCTTTTTAGACTGATCGGACTTATACTTTTCATTAAACTGAAGATTAAAAATCATAAAAACTCCCATAGACTTGCATTGAAAAGCCTCTGCTCAACTGAACATTCCGTCAAACTCCAACTGTCAAAAATTCAAATCTAAACACACTGAAGCCCATTAGACTCAATCAGACTAACCTATGTACTATTACTAACCCATTCAAACTCATTCAAACTCATCTATCTATCTATCTATCTATCTATCTATCTATCTATCTATCTATCTATCTATCTATCTATCTATCTATCTACTAACTGTTTCTATCTATCTATCTATCTGACTGTTTCTATCTATCTATCTATCTATCTATCTATCTATCTATCTATCTATCTATCTATCTATCTATCTCTCTATAAACAAACTCATCTGTCTATCTATAATCAAACTCATCTATCTATCTATCTATCTATCTATCTATCTATCTATCTATCTATCTATCTATCTATCTATCTATCTATCTATCCATATTCAAACTATATCTATCTATCTATCTATCTATCTATCTATCTATCTATAATCTCACGCTATCTATCTATCTATCTATCTATCTATCTACTAACTGTTTCTATCTACTAACTGTTTCTATCTATCTATCTATCTATCTATCTATCTATCTATCTATCTATCTGACTGTTTCTATCTATCTATCTATCTATCTATCTATCTATCTATCTATCTATAAACAAACTCATCTGTCTATCTATAATCAAACTCATCTATCTATCTATCTATCTATCTATCTATCTATCTATCTATCTATCTATCTATCTATCTATCTATATTCAAACTATATCTATCTATCTATCTATCTATCTATCTATAATCTGTCTGTTTCTAATCTATCTATCTATCTATCTATCTATCTATCTATCTATCTATCTATCTATCTATATCTATCTATCTATCTATCTATCTATCTTCAAACTCATCTATCTATCTATCTTCAAACTCATCTATCTATCTATCTATCTATCTATCTATCTATCTATCTATCTATCTATCTATCTATCTATCTATCTATCTATCCATCTTCTGACTCTATTCTATCTATCTATTCTCATCTATCTATCTATCTATCTATCTATCTATCTATCTATCTATCTATCTATCTATCTATCTATCTATCTATCTATCTATCTATCTATCTATCTATCTTCATAGCAACACTCTAGCAACTATCCTAACCAACCTAGAAACCACCCAGGGTATCCTAGCAACCTCATACCAAAATCTTAGCAACCACCCTGGGTACCCTAGCAACCACATAGCAACACCTTAGCAACCATTCAGGGTACCCTAGCAACCACATAGCAACACCCTAGCAACCATCCCAGATACCATAGCAACCGCATAGCAACACCTTAGCAACCACTCAGGGTACCCTAGCAACCGCATAGCAACACCCTAGCAACCATCCCAGTTACTCTAGCAACCGCATAGCAACACCTTAGCAACCACTCAGGGTACCCTAGCAACCGCATAGCAACACCCTAGCAACCATCCCAGATACCATAGCAACACCTTAGCAACCACTCAGGGTACCCTAGCAACCACATAGCAACACCTTAGCAACTACTCCTGGGTACCCTAGATCTATCTATCTATCTTCTGACTGTGTCTATCTATCTATCTATCTATCTATCTATCTATTTATATATCTATATATCTATATATCTATCTATCTATCTATTTTATCGATCTCAGACTGAATACCATCAAACTTAAAACACTTTTTAAACTTCTTAAACTTTTCAAACTTTTCTAACTTTTCAAACTTTTCTAACTTTTCTAACTTTTCTAACTTTTTCCGACTTTCTGGCCAGGCTTTCTCAAGCCAACTTAAAGTTTGTCTTGACGAACTTTTTTATCTAGTTATGTTGGCTTGGCAACAAGCCAACATACTGTTATGCTATTTAAACTTCTTCTTTTTTTTCTTATTATTATTTTTCTGACAGAAATTCTGAACGCTACTCCTCCTAGGGCTTTAAAGCCACAAGCCCCAAACTTGGCAGAAACCTGCGGGATAGAGCGGTGATGGTTGCTATATCTTTTCAGACTGATCAGACTTAAAGTTTTTTTTTTTATTAATTTTTAAATGTCAAAATACATTACCCATAGACTTACATTATCTGAGAAAAATTGCGCCCCTAGTTGCAATAACCGAGATTAAGGGAGGAGTCCCTTTTCGTTTCGTTTCACTTTTAAACCGGTTAAAAATAACAAGTAAATAATACAATTTCCCTCAAACTGACAAGCTAAACCAACATATCTGATTATTACAGGGGTCAGGGCTCATTAATAATTTATTTCTGGGCAGAGAGCAGTTAGAAAGACGAGAGAAGAATCACTGCTGCTCAGCTCAGGCTGTCTCCACGGAGCTCACAACGAGCGAATTCATTCTTATTTAAGACCTTTTAAAACGGTGATTGCACGCAATCCACACGTTAGAACACACCAACAGCTAAATTCAGATGTTTCTGAACTGTTTAAAGTAATAACATGATATATTCGCGGCAGCGCAACTGCCCGCGAGCTCGCGATGTATTTCTCTGAACACTTGAAGAGAATCCACAGCCTGTCACATTAAAACACTGCAGCGAAACGGCACAAAACAATTAGAAGAATATATTATACACATGAAAATGAGTGTTTATATGTGATTGTGAGATTCTATCTGTCAGGCTGAACCTCACATCAATTGCTATGCATCGTCACAACATGGTAAAGTCATTTATATATATTTTTTTAAGAGCTTCTTAAAATAAATATTCCTGCGAATGCACATAATCCACCCATTAGAACACACTAAGAGAAAAATCCAGGGGTTTTTGAGCCGTGTATGTGCGCAAAATGCAATATTTGACATCGCGAAGGGAAAAAAAAGTCACATGACAGCCGCGTTTGGGGCGAGATCAGACAAATAAATAGGCTACACATTTCATTCACTCTGACAAGCTAAATCAACATATGTTATTATTACCGGGTCAGATATCTCATTAATAAATTATGTCTCTGACCAAAGAACAGAGAGAAAGACGAGAGAGAAATGAGCACTTCATCAGCATTTTTTAAGAGCTTCCAAAAATAATAATCCACCCATTAGAACACAACAAGAGCAGAAATCAGGTGTTTTTGAGATGTTTATGTGTGCAAAATGAAATATAATTTGACAGCGTGATACAGCTTATGAATACTGGAAGAAATAAAAAGTCACGACAGCCTTTTAACTCTGGAGTCGATTAACGCATATACGCGTTTTGAGTCATTTTCTCCTGATAACCCCGACAATTACTTAAATTACACTTTCAGTTTTAATCGTACAGATAAGAGCAATACATCAATCGAATCTGTAAAGGGTCCACTTTTTTTGGATACAAACATAATAACAACAAAACTTTGTGCACTTATAAAATAAAGATAACAAACAAGGTGTGCTGTCTCCAGCCTTGGTCTGCGCTGATCTTCATTTACAGCACGTCATTAAAATGAACTGTAACTCCATGAATACTCAACGAAGAGACATGAGATATATATCTATAGCAAGCTTGACATGTCTACTTTTAAACCAAACAAGTGCTGCCGAACAAATATTCTGTGATAAAGTAATCCATATCAAAACAAAGCGATGTCCTTTTTTCACGTCTCCCTCATTATATCTAATGTGTATGGAAGGCCAAGAGGGTCAAATACACGTGAATTTTAACGCGTCAACAACACGTTAAATACGTGTATTTCATGCGTAGACAACACGTATTTAATATTATTTATTTATCGGCGCTGCACAACATGGTAAAGTAATTTATATATATTTTTAAGAGCTTCTTAAAATACTATATTACTCCTATATTATATCCAATATTAGATAACGCCTTAAATACGTGTTGTTTACACATGAAAAATCAGAGGGTATTTAACGTGTATTTCACGTGTTAAATACATGTGAAATACACGTGAAGTACAAGTTAAAAATCAATTTGAAGAGGTCAATTTCATTGGCTGCTGAGGACTTGGGTCAAACCACTTCTGTGAGCTTAGAAGGGTGTATCATTCATAGACAGGCAACCACCATTTAACATGCTATAGATCAGCTTATTCAGCCTTATTATTTAGTCTTTTTTCTTTTCTGTTTTGTATAGCCTAAAGAAATAATATATTTAAGTTTCAGTTTTATGAAATATTTATTTTATAATAAATATTAATTAAAATTTTGATTAAAATTCTTAAATTTTTCAGTAATGTGTGATAACTTAAAATATGTTGTCAGTACTATTAAAATAAGATTAAATTGAATGGTATTTAGGAGATTATGGTTTTTGCATGACTTATTTCGCATTCAGCTAGACAACCCTGTCGTAGCTGTTTTCATAGCCTAGGCTTTTTATTTAAAAAGAAAACAGCAAGGGACCATGGAAAAAGACTGAAATAAGGTGTATTTTTTATGGTATTATTTATTTTTTTTTTTGGCAGCGGGGCAACTCAAGAATGCTGGGCACACAAGTACTGTGGCTCTTTTGCCCCATGGCCAAGATGGCCAAGCCAACATCAAAGTTAGTTCACTAACTTTTAATTCTAGTTATTATTATTCTTCTGAGCCAAATTTTAAACACTATCTCCTCCTAGAGCTTTCAAGCTAGAACCACCAAACTCGGGTCAGACCTTCAGACTGGTCTGACTCGGGTTGCTATATCTTTTCTAACTGATTCTGCTTATGGTTTTCGTAAACCAGACTACCAAAACCACCTTAAATCCCATAGACTTTCATTGCGGGGGTACAAACTTTTGAAAAATAAGGCTTATAATATATTTAAGCTGTCTACTACCAGGGCAAACCTTAAAAACTCTCTACTGAGAATACAGCTAAAACCAGCCTAAGCTGATCAGTTGTTTTGGCTAGTCTCCCAAACTGGTTTTTAAGTGGTTTTGACCACTCTCACGCTGGTCTTAGCTGGGTTTTAGCTGGTTTTTACTGAATCCACTGTTTTTAGCTGGTTTTTGCCAGATTCGCATAGAAACATGCTAACAACATGCTAGTTACTCACTAATCAGACTAGAAACATACTTCTAACAAGTTTTAAAGTGGTTTTGGCCACTGTCACGCTGGCCTTAGCTGGTCTTAGCTGGTTTTAGGTGGTTTTCTTTACTGAATCAACTGGTTTTAGCTAGATTATCATAGAAACATGTTAATACCATGTTAGTAACTTGCTAATCAGACTAGAAACATACTTCTAACATGGTTTAAAGTGGTTTTGGCCACTGTCAAGCTGGCTTTAGCTGGTCTTAGCTGGTTTAAGGTGGTTTTCTTTAATGAATCAACTGGTTTTAGCTAGATTATCATAAAAACATATTAACAACATGTTAGTAATTTGCTAATCAGTCTAGAAACATACTTCTAACATGGTTTAAAGTGGTTTTGGCCACTGTCAAGCTGGCTTTAGCTGGTCTTAGCTGGTTTTAGGTGGTTTTCTTTACTGAATCAACTGGTTTTAGCTAGATTATCATAGAAACATGTTAACAACATGTTAGTAACTTGATAATCAGACTAGAAACATACTTCTAACATGGTTTAAAGTGGTTTTGGCCACTGTCAAGCTGGCTTTAGCTGGTCTTAGCTGGTTTTAGGTGGTTTTCTTTACTGAATCAACTGGTTTTAACTAGATTATCATAGAAACATGTTAATAACATGCTAGTAACTTGCTAATCAGACTAGAAACATACTTCTAACATGGTTTAAAGTGGTTTTGGCCACTGTCAAGCTGGTCTTAGCTGGTTTCTAACTGAATCAACTGGTTTTAGCTCGATTATCATAGAAACATGTTAGTCACTTGCTAGCCATGCTAGCCACATGCTAGTCACATTTTAATCATGCTAGCAACATGCTAGTTGTATACTAATCATTCTAAAAACATGCTAGAGACATACTAGCAACATGCTAATCATGCTACAAACATGCTAACGACATGCTAGTCACTTGCTAATCATGTTAATAAAATGCTAGCAACATGAAAATCATGCTAGAGACATGCTAGCCACATGCTTATCATGCTACTAAAATGTTAACAACATGCTAATCATGCTACAAACATGCTAGCAACATGCTAATCATGCTAGCAAAATGTTAGCGACATGCTAACAACATGCTAATCATGCTAGAAACATGCTAACAACATGCTAGAGACATGCTAGCAACATGCTAATCATGCTAGCAAAATGTTAGCGACATGCTAGCAACATGCTAATCATGCTAGAAAAATGCTAACAACATGCTAGAGACATGCTAGCCACATGCTAATCATGCTAGAAACATGTTAGCAACATGCTAATCATGCTACAAACATGCTAGCAACATGCTAATCATGCTAGCAAAATGTTAGCGACATGCTAGCGACATGCTAGTCATGCTAGAAACATGCTAACAACATGCTAGAGACATGCTAGCCACATGCTAATCATGCTAGAAACATGTTAGCAACATGCTAATCATGCTACAAACATGCTAGCAACATGCTAATCATGCTAGCAAAATGTTAGCGACATGCTAGCAACATGCTAATCATGCTCGAAACATGTTAACAACATGCTAGCCACATGCTAATCATGCTAGAAACATGCTAGCAACATGCTAATCATGCTAGAAACATGCTAGCAAAATGCTAATCATGCTAGCAAAATGTTAGTTACATGCTAACAACATGCTAATCATGCTACAAAAATGCTAGCAACATGCTAGCAACATGCTAATCATACTAGAAACATGTTAGCAAAATGCTAATAATGCTACAAACATGCTAGCGACATGCTAGCAACATGCTAATCATGCTAGAAACATGTTAGCAACATGCTAATCATGCTAACAAAATGCTAGCGAAATGTTAACAACATGCTAATCATTCTACAAACATGCTAGTGGAATGCTAGCAACATGCTAATCATGCTAGCAAAATGCTAGCAAAATGCTAATCGTGCTACAAACATGCTAACGACATGCTAGTCACTTGCTAATCATGTTAATAAAATGCTAGCAACATGAAAATCATGCTAGAGACATGTTAGCCACATGCTAATCATGCTAGAAACATGTTAGCAACATGCTAATCATGCTACAAACATGCTAGCAACATGCTAATCATGCTAGCAAAATGTTAGCGACATGCTAGCAACATGCTAGTCATGCTAGAAACATGCTAACAACATGCTAGAAACATGCTAGCAAAATGCTAATCATGCTAGCAAAATGTTAGCGACATGCTAGCAACATGCTAATCATGCTAGAAAAATGCTAACAACATGCTAGAGACATGCTAGCCACATGCTAATCATGCTAGAAACATGTTAGCAACATGCTAATCATGCTACAAACATGCTAGCAACATGCTAATCATGCTAGCAAAATGTTAGCGACATGCTAGCGACATGCTAGTCATGCTAGAAACATGCTAACAACATGCTAGAGACATGCTAGCCACATGCTAATCATGCTAAAAACATGTTAGCAACATGCTAATCATGCTACAAACATGCTAGCAACATGCTAATCATGCTAGCAAAATGTTAGCGACATGCTAGCAACATGCTAATCATGCTCGAAACATGTTAACAACATGCTAGCCACATGCTAATCATGCTAGAAACATGCTAGCAACATGCTAATCATGCTAGAAACATGCTAGCAAAATGCTAATCATGCTAGCAAAATGTTAGTTACATGCTAACAACATGCTAATCATGCTACAAAAATGCTAGCAACATGCTAGCAACATGCTAATCATACTAGAAACATGTTAGCAAAATGCTAATAATGCTACAAACATGCTAGCGACATGCTAGCAACATGCTAATCATGCTACAAACATATTAGCAACATGCTAATCATGCTAACAAAATGCTAGCGAAATGTTAACAACATGCTAATCATTCTACAAACATGCTAGTGGAATGCTAGCAACATGCTAATCATGCTAGCAAAATGCTAGCAAAATGCTAATCGTGCTACAAACATGCTAACGACATGCTAGTCACTTGCTAATCATGTTAATAAAATGCTAGCAACATGAAAATCATGCTAGAGACATGTTAGCCACATGCTAATCATGCTACTAAAATGTTAACAACATGCTAATCATGCTACAAACATGCTAGCAACATGCTAATCATGCTAGCAAAATGTTAGCGACATACTAGCAACATGCTAATCATGCTCGAAACATGCTAATCATGCTAGAAACATGTTAGCAACATGCTAATAATGCTACAAACATGCTAGCAACATGCTAATCATGTTAGCAAAATGTTAGCGACATGCTAACAACATGTTAATCATGCTAGAAACATGCTAGTCACATGCTAGAAACATGCTAGCAAAATGCTGATCATGCTAAAATCATGCTCTCAACATGCTAGAAACATGTTAACAACTTTGCTAATCATGCTAACGACATGGTAGTCACTTGCTTATAATGCTAGTAATATGTTAATCACTTTCTTTTTTAAACTTCTTAACTTTTCAAACTTTTAAATTTTTAAAACTTTTTAAGCTTTTCAAACTTTCTACATTTTTCTAACTTTCTGGCCAGGCTTTTTCAAGCCAACTTAAAGTTTGAAAACAAACTTTACTATCTAGTTTAAACTTGATGTTTATAAGAGAAAACTGCTTTGTTGCTGAAAAACTATGTAAATCATTCAACAAATTTCATGAGTTGAAACACTTTACAAAAATTTACAACAGATCAAAGGATACAATAGCGATTGATTCATCGCTGATAATTCTATCAAATACACTCCATCTCATTTTAAGTTCTGATTGGGTATATTTAAATCTCATTCTAGTTTTAATTTCATAAACCTCAATTTGTTTTAGGAAAATCTTTGACAAGGCATTGTTTGCTTTGACATGAGGTAGTGTGGTAATCACCCCTGCCAATCCTCAATAGTGACAGACCAATACAAGCTAAGCCATGTGTTCCAGCATCAAAACCTGGAACTGACTTTGTATCCCACTTGAAGGGGGGTGGCTGAATTAAGGATGACATCTCACTGGTATTTCTGGACAAATACCAACACACAGTTTGACGCACTTCAACAAATTTGGACACTTTGACATTGACAGACTCCTTGGCTAGGGGATGTCCCTGGTCTGTAACAAAAGTAAAACATTTGTCTCAGTTTCTCTTTCTATCCACAGAAGCCCCTGGAGAAGAGCAGGCACAGCCCCACCATCTGCTAGCTGCGTCTGGAAGAGCCAGAATGGCTGCCAGGACCCAGGTGACAGAAATGGCCAGCACAAGCTCACAAATCCATGCGTGATAAACCTGCAACTGTACCTATTACCTCTCAGTTCTTCTAGCTCTATTAAATTCTATTCAGCTGGAGAATAGTGTTAGAGTCAATTTCCCTAGTCTACTTAAGAGAGAAAACAGTTAATGCAGTTAATACCACTTAATGCATTATACATTAGATGATACAGGGCAATTTTGGAGGATGCCAAATGTGAATCAAAATTTTATATATCAGTCAACAAGAGATGGTTTTAAAAGCTGAAGTACATCCCCATCTTCAACTGGCTAGAAAAACAGAGCCCCATCTCAAACTGACGCTCAAGTTAGTTTAAAGAGCAGGTCATACAGTATTTTAAAGGGTCCTAATATTATGTTGGGAGTCCCTTTTGACAGGATTAAATGCATCTAAGATCAGAAAATGTAATTTTCTCAGAATTTAATATTACAGTATTTTTTTTTATGTATTCGAAACTATTCATTCTAAGCAGTTCTGGGCTTAAGTCTGTAAACTTAACTCTCCTTCCTTTCATAAGTTTACTCTGCTCTGATTGGTCAGCTGGTCAAGTCTGTTGTGATTGGTCTTTCCGTATGCAATGTATACAAAAGGTTTACTTGTAAAAAAAGATGGCAGAAGATGCTATAAGCTTACAAAAATGGCATCGATATCAATTCGAGCCAAGGATAATAACGGTGCAGTTGCTCAACTGGATACTCGACTGTAAGCACAACTTGATCAGGACATTTCTCAGTGGTAAGTTTAAACTTTGTATGTGGTACTTTACATGATTATCATCACGTCATCATCTTCCGGCAATGAAAACAAAACAAACTTGCTTTCACAGATATTCAGAAAAGAACACAGCCTCTTCTCGACCTGATGTAAACACACTAACTAGCAGAAGTGTTTGTGGGAGAGTGTTGGTATTTCGTGGGCAGGTGGGGATTATGCAAATGTTACCTATATATAGGTAACAGGCAGAAGATTCGAAAATATGACAACTCGTTATGGAGGTTAAAAATCTACTCTTTCTTTTGAGCAACAATATCTTTATTTATCATGCAGTTTTTTTATTAATGACTTTGCACACTGTTTACGTTAAAGGATAACTACATTACAAACTAAAAAAAAAATGTTTCAAAAACTCATAAACCAAACCAAATAGCTACTAGGTCAACTTTCATTTGACGTAAAAATAGTATTTGAAATTCAGACAGAAATAAAAAGGTACAAAACCATTAACTGAATGGCTTTAATGAAGGATTAAACTACAATTTTGAAGCATTTTGAATGACAGTCAAATGACAATTATTATTTCACTTTCATCAAAAATATTTAGGCCTAGTATTAGAGCTTAAGGAGACTGACTCTACATAATTTGTACTGCTTCATAGTAATGGGCAGGTGCTAAAGTGTTCTTTTGGTGCAATTTTCTAGTCATGATTTCATAGGCAACAGGAGATTTCTCTGCAGAGTTATGGGTTTCACTGTGAATTCATCATTTGAATACAATATTTTCCTAAGTTACCTTTCAAAATCAATTGCCCAATTTAAATGTATGAAATCTTTATGTACGGAACAACAAGATCAATATTTTTTTGCATTTTTTGGTTAAATCACTCAACCTGGTCTTAGTTGTCACTGCAAATTAAGCAGGACTAAGAGAAAACAAACTATTTTAAAAAATACACACTTTATATTTATTTTGTGTTGCAAGAGAGATTTTAAGAAAGCAGACAGCAGATGTACTTTCTACTCAGTTAGGAGCATCTTTCCTCTTGTTGCTCTCTATTTTCCCCTTTATCATCTTCCCATTCTTCCGGTCTTCTCCATACCCTCTGTGCACCTTTTTCACTTGTATTGGCATGGATAATGCAATCTAATATAGGACTACTCCTATACTCCTTTTGCACCTTTGCAAAATCATCGGGGATTGAAGGGAGCAAGCACAAGAAATTGCAAAGAGAATGAAGAGGGAGAAACAGTAAAGGGAGAATAAAAGGAAAAGAGAGAAATAGGGGGCGGTGGGGGTCTGGGAGTGCACGTCAGCGCTGCTGAGAAGAACCTCATTTTCCAAGACCATCTGTTACCAGTCCCTGAGCTGAAAGCTCCATTTAAGTCATTCTTACCGCTGCCATATAAGAAGCACATCCACTTCTACTGCTGCATACACCCCCACTCTGACTCTTTCATCAGCAGCTCACTTTTATTGTAATAATTAGAAGGCAGATTTATGGCCCAACCATAATATAATACAATATTAAAGTAATATCACATGAGAAATAGTATTGGAAATTGATAATCACAGCCTTGCTGATATTTAGACCAAATTTTCCAATTGCAAGCGCTATGTTGCTTATAAGCTGGAAGTTAATATGGAGTTGCTTACATTTTACACACACTATTTCAAGTTACTTGGTCTGTTTCATGGTCTACTTAGTCTTCCTGCAAGTAAATGTCTGCACTCATGTAATAAATTTGGGTGTTGTTCTTTTTCGACAAGCAAACAAACTCAACGCTATCTCACGGCCAATTCGTACATATTTTAGGAGGTGGCTTATTCGTACAAATTTGTACGACCTCACTCGTATGATTTTATACGATTTGCCTAAACCCCAGTAATGGTTAGGTTTAGGGGCGGGGTTAGGTATAGGTCATTCGTACAAATTCATACGAATTGTGTAACTCGTAAAATATGTACGATTTGGCAACAATCGTATGAATTTGTACGAGTGTGGTCGTACGAATTTGTACGAATAAGCCACTTTGTGAAAAATGTACGAAATGCTGTGAGATCGGGTTGAACAAACTGTTGTCAGAACTAGTCTTTTCCAGCTTAGGAGTTTACAGAAACTTAAATCTTTCTTATCTTTTAATTATATTCATGCCTTCATTTCAACAATGCTTGATTACTGCAATGCACTCACCACATGCTGGGGTCAACCAGTTTTCCCTTTCACGCTTGCATAATGCTGCAGTTCGTTTCTTAATGGGGAAGAAAAAAAGTGAGCATATCACCCGATTTTAGCACATTTACACTGGCTTCCAGTTAAATTCAGAATTGATTACAAGGTTTTAACTTTTGTTTTTAAATCCTTGCACGGTCTGCTTCAGCTTACATCTCAGACCTTATTTGTCCAGACTCCCCCCAGAGATCTCTAAGATCATCGGCTGATAAACTATTAACTGTCCAATTGTCCCCCTTGAAATCTAAAGGTGATAGAGCTTTCTCTTTATTAGCCCCAAAGCTGCGGAATCACTACCTCAATCTGTTCGATTTTCCCCTTCTTTATCTGCATTCAAATCATCCTTGAAAACGTATGTCTTTTCTTAGGCCTATTTATAATTTAGTTATGTTAGTCTAAGTGAGTTCAATTCCTTGAATTCTTATTTGGTTTCATGGTTTATGTTGTTTTATTTATATTTTATTTATATATTTTTTTATATTTATATTTAACTCTGTAAACTCGGACTGTCTTAATTTTACTGGTTTCTGTGAAACACCTTGGTCAGCAATTATGTTGTTTTAAGGTGCTAAATAAATAAAAATGACCTTAAACTTAACCTATTTCTGTGTCACTATAAGGAACATAATGAATTAATGAAATCCAAACAAAGGTCAGCGCAGAACAAGCACAGTGCCTCTCCAGGGAACACTAGTGGTGTTTCTGAATGAATCTATTGACTGATTCAATGACTCGCTCACAAAATCACTTATTTTGATTTTTAATGAAAGAGCACATTTTAAAACATTGAATGGTTTATTTATAAAGACTTGATTCCCTCCGTGAATGAATCAGTGCAGTTTAAATAAATAGGTTGAATGAATTGACTCACTTGTAAAAACAGTTGTCACCATCTACTGGAATAACATTGTTACATGCAGGAGTCACTGAAAGTACCCACAACTAATACACAGGGCGTTTTTTTTTTTAAGCATCTTAAGCACATAAACTACACAACTTTTAGAGAGTGGTTGGATTGCTGTTCTCTCAGATCGCATTGTTGATAATGCACTCGATTTTGGTAAAGGTAGCCAAAATTGACAGTTTGTCAGGAACTCGCAAACACAGAAAAGCGATAGGACTACAAATGCTGAAAAGTCCCAGTGCTGTTGGACTGAATATCAGCTAATGAAACTCAAGGACTAAAACTAATAAATAAATAAATACAAATCTGTAAAAAGTTGGCATTTTCCAAAAACACCAGCATGATTCATAAATGCCTTCTGAGACGGATCTAAAACTATTTTATTGCTTTGCTCTGTTATCTCTGATTTAAAGCATTAAAGATTCAAAGCAACAGCTGCCAGAACTGTTACTCTGTATATTTTTACAATAAAAGTCTGAAGTGCAGTGAAGGAAACATAAGAAACGATCTGACAGTGAATAGCTGAGGAACAGAGATGAAGCACTGCAGGGGGTTAAGAAGTAGGCACGGAAAATGGAAAAGGCCATGTGTGCTGTGTTCAAAGCACTGGCTGAACACAGTAGTTTACCTGGCTGCGTCTTTCCTATCGATGGGTGCAGGATTGTTTGCACTTTACTGCGACTGAGTGAGACTCTCCTTTAATCAATTTGTGGGGAGAGCACGCTGTAACCTTTGCGGTAAGATACAGGGTGATCAGGAAATATCGAACGCAAGGGCGCCCACACACTCTACATGTATGGAAAAGATGTCTGGTTAGACTAACCTGGTAACCTAACACTATATTTCCCTGCATTATAGTTATAAACCTAAAATCTAGGATTAAAATATTATTATATAAATAAAAATGCTTTAGATGTTTTGTTTAGTTGTGCATGCATTTTAATGAGGTCACCAGGTTGTCATCTGTCATAAAATGCCTTTGTTCATTCTGTTTCAAAAATATGTAAATGAGAACCGAACACAAATGTATCATTTCCTATGTCAAAAAAAATAAATAAAAAAAAAATCAGCACTTTTATTCAGCAAGGATGCATTCAACTTATCAAAAGTGACAGTAAAGACTCGTTTCAAATAAATGCTGTTCTTTTAAACTTTCTATGCATTAAAGGATCCTGATTTTTTTTTTTATTACAATCTTGCAAAGTGTGACTCAGTAACTAGTTCCTGACTAATTGTTCCCTTGAGAAATGACCCCATGATGACTGTTCATATAGGCTATTAAGAAAATAACCAACTAACATGAAAGCCTGTTGATATGACATGTACCTGACTGAATAGGAAAATGTGCTAATTAGCAAACATGCAAACAGGTTGGTGAACAGAAAATGTTTCTGTAACTGAAAACACAGTATGGGAAAGTAAAGGAGACTTCAGAGAGACAGACATCAAGGACGCCTCAACTGATTTGACCTACTTAAGAGTTGGTCAAAGTAAAGTGTGTCATAAGCTCAGTTTCACAGAGAGAGAGAAAACAAGCTTGTTAAATGCAGGCGATAAAGATCTGCTATCACTTGCAGTGGCCACATAATATAGCCTACAGTTAAATTTTCCTCAGGTTCAGCCATCGCTGTAGCTTTTATTAAATCTGCAACCTCAAAGACAACCATCAGCATGCATCTTTCATCATCAAGGACCTTCTGTTTCTATGCAAATCTCTTTAAAAGGTCGTGGTCAGTGTGATGAGGATGCTAAAATGCAACTTTTTGCTGACCATTTGCTTTGACCAGTTAAGCAAGTTAAACAGCAGTCCGAGGAAAACAGACTTCTGCGGGTGCATGAGAATGACTGGCTTTTACACTTGACAATGAGACCATAACAAACTCAATGTGCGAGTATGTGTAGGGCACAAAGCAAAAGGAAACCCCGCTCTGCTGCTATTGCCACACACTAAAAAACATACAGGAGAAGAACATGGGATGGAGCACCAAAATGAGAAATAATTCAATGTGATATTATTTACATATATTCAGACGTGACATTCATTTAGAAAAAGCAAACTGGCAGACGCCAGGATCGCACACACGGAGAAGCAGGAGTGTTTTGACATAGTAAATGACTGCAGACAGTGGTGTGCTCCCCGCTCTGCATTCAGCCCACGTTTCCGGAACATTCTGAGCGCGCTCCTGTGGCTCTGCCTGACCCACCGCCAGCCCTCCTCAGATCACATTCAAAGTGATTGTGCTGCTCAATATTTCATTGACATCAGCCTCAAAGACTGGTGCTACAGTGACACCAGAGATAATTATTTTTTACCACAGTCTTTTTGGAAATGTTTTTACCCCCTCCTCTGCCTGGTTCTAGCCATTCCTGTGGAGAATTGTTCTGCATAAATCAGCTGGTGGAATATTGAATCAGCCTCACAACAGGGAATATCTTTTTGTGTGTGGTATGTGTGACTGATTTTTAGAGTCAACGTGCAAAACCAGGCAAACAGCGCCACTCAGTGGCAGCTAGCGGAACTTTAAAGAGATCGTTCACACAAAGCATGAACAGTGTCAACATTTAGTCACCTTCAAACCCCATATGGCTTTCTTTCTTTTTACTATACTACGGAACACAAAAGAGTATATTTTGAATAAAGTTTTACGAAGACATTCGCGTGAATGTTTTTTTTTAAATTGAAACTAAATTTAGTTTTAGAAATATTTAAAGCAATTACATTCTAAAAAATCGTATAATAAAAAAACATAATCTATATTCTTATTAATATTTCTAGAATACTAATTCCAATTTCTAGATAAACTATTTATTTCAGTTCCCTGATGAAACACTTTGAGAACTGATGAAATCAATCATTCTTATTGAACATAAATGATCTGCCTCATACAGATATCATATGGCTTTGAAAGCAGCCGTAAGCTGTGTCACACTTGGAGACTTGAATATAAATACTGCATATTGCCGAAGGTAAGGACATCTGCCAGGCAAATAAATGTTATAATGTAACGCAAACCTCTGAGAACCTTGGGGAAACACTACTGCTATTCACTGTGATTACGTGCATTTTAATAGCTTTTTACAGGCACGCTAATGACATACTCTTCAGAAAATGTCGAACAGGTCTTGCACACACGTTACATAATATCCATAACGTTGAATTAACGCTAGTTTCTAGACCCCGATCAACAGTTACATTGGGGAGGGGTGATGGGACCAGCCAAAGAGACCTTTATAGCAATGGAATAATTTCAAGTAGATCATTTTATTTGATCGTTTATTAATTTAATCAACATTGTCAAATGTAATGAAACCAATTAGTGTGAAGAAAGGATACTTAATGACCAATGATAATCCTGAGTATGAGAGAAGTGCACACTTAGCACATGCTTTACGATACACCGGTGTGTGTAGTTAATAAAATCCTCAGATTTCCCCCTCCGGTTTGCTGTTTCTATGAATCACAAATCACTAGGCCAACACACAGTTCTCAGCAGACAGGGTTACTCTGGTTACATGGGAACCCTTAAGACATAATTTGCACAAGACTGTCAGAGCCTGCCCCCCTCCCTCCACATCAGAAGACCATGAACAGGTCGGTTGCATATTTGCTGCTAATTAATTGCAAAAACACATAAGCAAACAAAGACCGAAGCCATCCATGTAGGTTTAGCTTTAAATTAATTGCATTGTAATAATAAAGAACACATCCGAATTAATGTATTTTATAGTTCTGCCAGTCTCAGTTCCCACAATTATTTAAGAATATCTTGGGAGAAAAAGTTAGAATTTTTAAATGGACTGACCAGAAGCTACAGTGCAATAGTAAATCTGTACTTACAGCTTTAGTGTAATTTCTGCACTGCAATCTTTAGCTCAGGTTGACTGTAGTAAAATAGGATGGCATTAAACTATCGATCATTCTACTGCATCATATTTTGTGTGCAGTAAACACTAGGATTGTGTTATGTATTACCACATTAACAGTAGCCAACTGCCATTATAGTTCAGCTGAGGTAACCAAAGGAACATGGCTAAAACTGGCCATTATTTTGATTTTAACATGGCTACAGGAGGTTGTGAAAAACATTTACAGTGAGTATAATTGTGAAGAGGTCACAAAACCAACACACTACAGATCAAAGGTTCGGAGTTGGTTACTTTTAACAATCAAAGTCTTTTATGCTCAAAATAAAAACATTAATGTGTAATATTACAATTTAAAATGTCGCTTTTATATTTCAATATTTAAGTAAATAATATCAAGTGATGTCACATATATCAGATGTTGTGCTAGTATGTAAAGTTTCACTGTGCAGGGTGCTCTGGGGAGCCACTGCTCAGCACATTTTGTATGTCTCCCTTATTGAACACTAAATAGCATCTCTGATTGAGCACTCAAAGACATCAGGAACCACTTTTTTTAAAGAATTTATTTGTTGACAGTGTACAAGAACATTTTCAGGCCGATGGTCTTCCCTGAAGGTCTTACTGTAAGAGGAAAGACAAAACATAACAGTGAGATTGATACAACATTTCAATACACAAACTACTCGTACAAAATCTCTAATTATCAAGGACAAACTTTCACTTCAAGGGGAAATATAACTAAGGGAGAGGTTGCTTCTGAATACTCCAGTGGGTCCTGTCAAACTTGCAGACATGCAGTCAAGTGGCTAGTTTACTTCAAATAAGTGAATGCCAACCACACACAGCATGCTCCAAATTAGTGATTTATAAGTCAAATAAGTTGACTGGAACAATTCAAGTACATACATTAAAATATATATTTTCATCTGTGTTAGAAACACAGGATGCTTTAAATATCTGCAAGTGAGATGAGGCATTGGGATTGAACATGCAAAGCACTTCAAGTAACCGGTAAAAGTGGATAACAGCACACCATGCCGATTTCCACTCTACCTTCTGAAACCTCAAGTCTTTCACTTCTGAAACATCCAAGGGGAGGCAAAAGAGGGCAAAAGATTGGACAAAAATGAGAACTTTCAACTAACACTAACAAGTTCTAGAACTGCTCTCTGAAATACTTTCATGGTGGGTATTTAAACTAGAGACCGACGATATGTTTTTTTTGGGGGGCCAAAACCAATATTAGTGAGTAAAAAAAATAAGAGTCTGATACCAATATATCAGCCAATATTCTGTGTAACGTATTTTTCGGAATATAAGCCGCACCTAAGTCGCCTCAGTGCAAAAATACGTCATGAGGAAAAAAAACAAGTCACACTGGACTGTAAGTCGCATTTATTTAGAACCAAGAAAAAAACATTACCATCTCCAGCCACGAGAGGGCGCTCTGTTTTCAGTGGTAGGCTTTAGGAGCACTGAGCAGCATAGAGCAACCTCTCGTGGCTGTAGACGGTAATGTTTTCTCTTAGTTAATGTCAAATAAATTGATAAGTCGCACCTGACTATAAGTCGCAGGACCAGCCATGGAAAAATGTGCGACTTTATGAAGAAAAAAAAAGTGCGACTTATAGTCCGGAAAATACGGTATATTAAAGCACACTACCAGTCAAATGTGGACAGTTTCTGATTTACGCGTCCAAACATTTGATTCTTACTATATACAGTACATATTACTAATATATATATATATATATATATATATATATATATATATATATATATATATATATATATATATATATATATATATATATATATATATATATAGAGGGTGTAACGATACGCGTATTCGTATTGAAATGTTCGGTACGAGGCTTTCGGTTCAGTACGCGGCACGCATTATGTACCGAACGGTTCGTTGGACTAATTGATTATATATAAAAAAAGAGTGAAATAATGATATGCGTTCAACAAGGTAGCCCAATAACCCAAACGACGTAACAGGGAACGCCCCTGACACCCCCGAAGAAGAAAAAAAACACCAACTTATATGTTTGTTAGGCTACTCAGTCAGGCGCTCGCTCACTCAGTACGCGCGTTGCAAAATAGCCAATGCGTTTAACAGACCAGAAATAGAAGATCCTCCAATAACCAACAGGTCTGGTGTTTGGGTGCACTTTGGATTCCCTGTAAGCTATAATGGTGATGGCAAGAGAGTGGTGGATAAAAAAAACAACGATGTCGCATCTGCTACATGACAATAGGGTACACCAGAGGGAATACAAAAAAACACCACCGGGAATACTTGAAACATGTCAACTCATTTACGCCGACATCACCTTAGTGTGTCAGTATCTGGGAAAAGACGAAAAAAAGGAGAAACATACACACAACAAACTATCTCCGCAGCATTTAGACAGACATTTCCAACGGATTCAAACAGGGCAAAAGACATTACCACAGTGATTGGTAGGCTACATTTACGTTACATTTACATTATAGCCGCGGATTAGACCTTACTATTTACCATTTATTCTATCATCACCATTATAGCTTACAGGGAATCCAAAGTGCACCCAAACACCAGACCTGTTGGTTATTGGAGGATCTTCTATTTCTGGTCAGTTAAATGCATTAGACATTTAGCAACGAACCTTCAGCTCGTGCTGAGTGAGCGAGCGCCTTAGGGGCCGTTCACATATCGCGCCTAAAAACGCGTGGAAAACGCTAGGCACGTCTTTCTCCTCCTTTCCAAAGCACTCGGGCAGAAGCACCCCCGAGGCGTCTGCCTTTGCTAAGCAACAATGACGTGCTCTCTCCATGAAGACGCGGAAATTTCAGCAAAGGATAAATGGATTTGCAGCTCTAAAAATCGCTTGCAGTAGGCTAGCTCTGCTACTAAATTTCAAAATTGCAATCCATATACAACTATGATCAGCTGTTCCTTCATCTTGGCTGAGCTTTCAACGTTGTTATGGAAAAGATGAAGCTGATTGGTTAGTTCTTATCACATGACCCACGGTGCGCTTGCAGCATTCTGAAAAGTTGAGATGTTTTTACATTTTGCTGCATCTAAAACGTACCGAACCGTACCGTGACATCAGTGTATCGTATCGAACCAAACCGTGAATTGTGAACCGTCACACCCCAATATATTTATATATACATATACACACATATACACACAAACATACATTTTTGCAATTATCACTCAAATGTGGTGATCAAACACTTATAATAGTGACAGAGACATGTAACGGAGGCAAGGCATTTAACAATTTAACCCAACTTTACTATCCAAAATGAGTCTGACATCAGTGCATTGAGCAGTAAAGTGAAAGGTTTATTCAACTATAATTCAGCTGAACTCCATTCAACTTTTTTCGATTGAAGTTTATTTCACTTCGGAACATTCATTCACGGATTTGAGCTACCGTCTTCATACACGTTAAACTTACTGGAGAAGTGTATAGTATTTTATATATTGATTATATATTTGAATATTTCTGGCTTAAGTAATTTTTTAATCTCAGTTTTTATCATTCATTTAAAATGAGACAAATTTGCTATTATTTTAATCTCCAATCTGTTATCAGTTCAGATTGTTGTTTTTTTTAATGCTTTGTTAACTAGCAAAAGACACGAACCAGTTGTATATCCCAGTTGCGCAGATGGGGGATGTTGTGCTATTCTATGACATTAGCCATGTAATTTAAACTATTCTCTTTGTGCAACGTGGTCATTATCAAACTCCAAAATCATATATAATTTTTTTAATTAAAATAATTTTGTTTATCTTCAGTTAAGATTAAGCTGTCATAGGGTCGAATTACAACATGCTCCTAATTTTTTGAGAGTAAATAAAGAAAAATGTATACACCAATTATGAAACAAATCAACATTTGTACTAGACAAGTGAAACTTCTGAGGATAAAATATTCTGAACCCCACATGGATTTACACCAACTGAGGAAGTCCAAAAGCTTTACTTTGTGCCCCACTCTCCAGTAACTCTCTAAATAAATACTAGGGCTGGTCCGAATACCATATTTTGAGCTTCAAAGCTTTGGTAGTAATTAACACTGAATATATTGAAAGCTTTGGAGGAAGGATGTCTGTCGGTTTTCATTTTTATTATGTTGAGAACAGTTCATCCAATCAACTTCAAGCATGGCAGGTGTGTTGCTGCAGACCCAAGGGAGTGAAGTGTTGCATTTTGGTGCAATTTGGACACGCAACATGTTCAGAGTCGAATAATAACAATATTTGACTCTCAAAATCGAAGATCAAATGTTTACACCCTGAACAAATTAGAATAATCCTTTTTCACGTCTTGTGCACTTTAATGCCCATTCAATGTAATGTGTACATTCCCTTGGAACGGGAATAGTTGAACAAGACGATGCTTGTATGCTCCCTGAACAAGAAACCTCCTTACTGAAGGGAAAGTGTTAACTGGTGTCACCAAATTCAGGGGATCCCTTCAGCTCTAGGAGCCCTTGCGAACGCCACCCTCGCAAAATCGGTTGGTGCCGGACCGCAAATTTAACCATCTAGACATATAAGTACACTCCATTCACATTCAAGAGGGTTCCACAAGCTGAGGAGATCCTCCGAAATTTGGTGTGAATTCACCGTGCCATTACAAAAAAGTTACATCGGCTGCATATTCGACGATACCGATATATCAGTGACAGGCTCATCAGCAAAACTACATATAAGTCGGGCTATAATGTAAACTAAGCCCCATAAAAACTGTCGCATGAATTAGAAAAATTTGTAAACCATTTTCAGAGAGCAACTGCAATACAGCTTGTTCTACTGATTACTACATAGTCCAGCACTTCACTATTAGTGAGCACACTAGTTCACTACTCGAGTGGGATTAAACAGAAGTGCCTATAATAATAGCTTCCAATCACATACTGGTCAATAGCATTATAAATCAACATAGCAGCTAAATGTTTGGAGTTAACTTGACATATCACTCCAGACTCTCCTTCCACAGCAGTTAGTCTACTTGTGAAAGTATTTACCTTCTACAGTCCAGATGTACATTTGATAAAGGAGGAAAGATGACGTTACACATTAAAACCCAAGATAGTGACAACGAAACAAACATCTATGATGGGCAAAAAAAAATAAAAAATTACCTTCTTGCCCGAAGCACCAACAGAAGCTTTCTTGGTGCCTCTAACTTTCTTCATTCTGTTCTTGCGTTCCTTGCGCTGTTTTCTAGAGGTCTTTTTCTTCTCATAAAGGCCATGCTGAGGAAAACAAAAGAGAGCTTTATAAAACATGTAAATGTAATGAATAAAACAATTTTCACTAATAAAAGCGGCCATTTACTAATTTCACTTCAAAAATACCTTTCCATATAGTTAACTTTTATCTTTTTAAGACAGCAAGGGTCAAAAAAAAGAACTTTTGATTTAAAAAACAAAAAAACAAAACAAAAACACACTGGAGGTTTGCGGTGCTTGTTTGCAAAGCAGCATAATTTGATTATCGAAAATGACTAAAAAATGACCATTAATTCTACAAAATAAAATACTATTGTAAATATTAACTAAAATGTTTAAGAAAATCTTACTGTCCAACTGTAAAAAGATAATACTAATATTTATGGCCATCTTAATTTCTTTATTGTTAAATATTAAACTAAACTTTAGCATATGATCAATACCACATTTCACTCTGAAACATGCAATGTATACTGAAATAACAGCCTTCTGATCTAAATTAAATTAATCCTGCAAGCATCATGAGGGACGTACCCTTTGCAGCCTGTATTTGGGCTCATTTTTCTTTGCAAAGTCCAATGAGTCGTAGATCATTCCAAACCCAGTTGTCTTGCCACCGCCAAACTGAGTTTTGAAGCCGAAGACGAACACCACATCTGGGGTGGTTTTGTACATTTTTGCAAGCTTCTCCCTGATCTCTGTCTTGGGGACTGTTGCTTTGCCTGGATGCAGGACATCGACAACCTGAAACGTTAACAAAAAAAATTAAGTAAATACTAAAAGTGCAAACTAAATTACATTAAGCCAGCATAAAAAAATCTGCCACACGCTTACCATTTGCTTCCTTTGAAGCAGCCGGTTTGTCATGAACTTTCTGGTCCTGACAGTGACGGTCTCGTTCTGCAAATAGACACATTTGTTAGAACTGAAATATTGAGGTTAAATGGAAAACCATGAGCTGGGCTGATATTCAACCTTGATTAAACTATTTCTCAAAGAGCAGAATTCATCATTCTTGTCATGACATGATTTCTAACCCTAAACTGTTGCTTGATAGCCATGTACTGTAAAAACCCCACCAACCGTACTTATTAGTTTTATTCATAGCGATTTTCAAAAGGAAGCGTGAGCATCTTGTACAGACGCAAAGCAAAAGCTGTGAAGCATAAGACACTTTCTCTTTATATGGTTACACTTCAGCTACATCAGCTGCATGGGCTCGATAACATACAGGGGTCGATACAAGTTTTAAACTTTTATATATTTCAGGTATATGGACACATATATACCTGTAATATAATATTGTAGCCACTATTAGAGGAGTAGCACGATGGTATGAATACACAATATCTTGGTCTACCGAAAAGTTCCTACACATTATATCCTCTAAATGAAGGCATATATTGGTCATCTTATATATGTAGTGTGCTTTAGGTCAACAATGTCAATATGAAACCGTCGGATGGAGAAGATTTAATTAGATTTTCATGACCATTTGTCCACAATCCACTCACCATCTTGGCGTCGGCTCGCTCAGGGACGAGGAAAAGGAAGAAGGACCTGTAGGTGCCCGAAAATATGCCCGAGTGGTGGTGTAGTATATTGAAGTACTGCCTGAATTAAAAGCGATGCTAAATAAAATTAGGGTTAAAAAAAATAATAATAGTGTTTTTATTTAATCGACAAGACATGAAACATACTGAGATAAAAGTGTTATATGGAAATATAAAAGCACACAGACTAATAAATTCAAAGTTATAAATGTAAGTCACGACTGGATGCTTAGAACGAAAGCGTTTGTATCTTAATTAATTCAGTCAGTTAATTAAGATCCTAATATTTCTAAAAGTTTAATTAAACAACGAGTAGTAGGCTAATGCTTAAATCATTGATGTTTTGAAATTACGACTTTCTACTACAGCTAGTCAGTCGCGTATTAGTCTTCCTACAGTCCTGTTGTTTTAATCTGTTATTTTTTATTTATATTTATTAATTGTTTGCTTGAATAATTGTAACTTACTATTACACTTTTACCCAATTAAATAATTAGTGGTGAATTGACGTTGACTGACACAAACACAAATACACAAGAGATCTGAGAGCAGAGTTTATTTATAAAAGTATCCTTGCCTAGAGATCTTATGGGAAGCAAAAAAATAATAATAATTTTTTTAAATCTTTTATTTAATGGTCTGTCATTGTCTTTGAGACTTTTGAATTGTGCTGTTGTTGATGTGTTTGTGTGTATATATATATATATATATATATATATATATATATATATATATATATATATATATAAAATTATTATTCAAAATGTTCATGAAAATATTAACCCTCTGATGGTCTTCGTTTCCTGTCCACACTCTTTTTTTGGGGGGTAACAAGATAATAGTTTTTTTTTTTTTTTTTTTACAAATGTAATTTTAATCTGTTTGTTAATGTTTTTACTCAACATTTGTGCACTTTTTGGAGGATTTATGATATATTTTACATTTCTATAAATAAATAAATAAATATTTAAAAAAAAAAATTACAAAAAAAAACAGCATTTGATGTAAAAAATGCACTTTCTAAAAGACACAGATTTCTAACTTTCATTCATGGTGATAACATGGATAATTTTACATGATTTAATGTAACATTTATACCCATTTTTTGGAAAATGTAGTTAAAAAAAAAATCACTTTAACCACTAGATGGCTATAGAGCTCCACTATATGCTATTTGCTATTTGACTACCTGAAATATATCTTTTCACAAGTTGGATTCATATCTAAATATTATAAAATCACAAAAATTGTCAAAGTTTTTTTTTTTTTTTTTTACTGAAAAAAACCCCAGTTTTTCAATAATGTTACTTTACAATGCATTGCAGGCAGTAAGCACAGTAAACGGCATGACTTCTGTAGACGGGGTTGAAGCAGGTTTGTGTGTGTGCGTGCTAAATCGTTTTGTCTCATCCTGTCATCTCTCTCTCACTCTCTCTCCATCTTTGGTGGTTCTGCATTTTGCATAATTTTTTTTTAATAATTATAAGAGAGCAGTTGTTTTTATCCTCACAAGTGTGTGTGTGTGTGTGTGTGTGTGTGTGTGTGTGTGTGCACATTGTCGTTGTCAGTGTCACCACTTTATATTTGTGTTGATTCTGCATTTTGGATGATTTTTTTTTTTTTTGACAAATGATAAGAGAACAGTTTTTATAGTCTCAAAAATGTATTTCTCTCTATGTGTGTGTGTGTGTGTGTGTGTGTACGCGTGTTGTGAGCAATATAATTTAGCATTGTGGATGTTTTTTGCATTGGTGGAAGTGTGCCACATTATTTGTGCCATTTCTGTAGATGTGTTCTGCATTGTTTCTGTCTTATTTTGATTGCGGGGTCTCGAAGACCATGAGGGTCACAAATTTTGTCACGCTAACATAAAAACAGATATCATTCAATTTTTTTTTTTTTTTTTTTTGTAGATCTAGAAAGTGTTGAGAGCCATAGAAGGTTTCATACCATTTGGACAAAGGGAACATTTTTTTACATTTGAGTAAAAGCCATTTGGGGTCAAAAAGACCCCGAAAACCATCTGAGGGTTAAGCAGCACAACTGCTCAACATCATGGATCTATAAACTTAAAGGATCATGTGACTCTGAAGTAGTGAATGCTGCATATTCAAAATATATACAAAATATAAATCTGTTATTTTAAAATATAATAGTACTTGGCAATATTACTGTTTATACTGTATTTCATTTTATTTTTATTTTTGATACAAGAATACAACCTTGAGCTTAAAAGACAAAATCTTACAAATTCTTATTAACTCCAAACTCTAGAACATTGTGTGTGTGTGTGTGTGTGTGTATGTATGTATATACATATTACAGGATACATCTTGCATGCATTAATTGCTCTCAGCAGATTCTCTCCTCCAGAAATGACAGAGATGTGTGCATTTTTAATCTTGCAGATTGCACTTGATCAACTACATGTATTCTGGGCACGAGAGAGAAGTCCTCTTCTTCTCTGGCAGACTTACAAAAAAGTACCTTGTACTTTGTCGATTTGTCCTTCACATCCACAAGTTGACTGGACTGCCGAACACAAAAGGGAACTTCCAGTTCTCATTCATGAAAGCATAAATAATAGGGTTGTTGAAGGAATTAGAAAAACCTATGGCCTGTGCAACAGCAATAATCATACTGACTGTGATATCATCATCATAAAATTGTAGTAGTTGCTCCAACACTTCGGAAGTAATTTTCGTATCCCCCATGTGTAAATCTTGTCTTTAGAAGTGGGGCAAAAGAAATCTAAATTTTAAAAACCACAGACTGGTAAATCAGTGTAGTCTACAGTCTCTGCACACTGAAGCAGCAGCAGCTCCCTTGACACGAGATACTTCATCGGCTGTGGCTCAAAACCTATGAGTCGTCTACCCTATCTCCTTATGACGCCTGTATGATGCCCAAACATGCCGTGTATGGAGGCAGCTCACTAAATTTGACCATGTGTTCAGTAGAATCCATACATATTGTATAAATTGCCTGATCACTTGCACGATATACTAAAATAAAATAAAATAAAAACATGCACGCTTTTTTCACCTTTGAAGAAAACAAAAAAAAACTAAATATGAAAAATATAATGAACAAAGAATAAAAGTGGTAGACAAAAATGATGTATAATGTAATTAGTATACTAGCACATTCTTAAGATAATCTCATGAGATAATAATAATTATAATAATAATTATAATTAAATATTAATAAACGTACATTTATTTTTATGATATATACCTTGTGAATTGTTTATTGTGAATATATATGATTCTTGAGATAGAACAACACTTAAAAAAGGTAATAACATTTCTTATTTGCAAATGAGTGAGATATTATGTCAAGAATGCAGTAGTATTCATAGGAATTTTTTTTTTACCATCTGTTTTATCTCATATGTGCTTACATAAATGCTTACATAAATGTAACTTAATACAGAGTTCACTTTTTTAACTGCTTGCAAGGCAGTCAATATTCTGTAGAAATCCTTATCAAAGCTGTCCAAATCATTACTGTTTCCATCAAATAATAAATTAAGCAAACATATCAAGACATTAGCTCAAAATACAAGTGGATCACTCTTGAGGACACACAGCTGCTGACACATGCTCGTGCGGTTCACAGAAAGATGCTTGCATGTATATGCATCTGTTTTGCTCTAGATACTAAATTAGAAAAAAAAAGTTCAAAGTTTGTGGAAAAGTTCATTTATTTCAGTAATTCAACTCAAATTGTGAAACTTGTGTATTAAATAAATTAAATGGACACAGACTGTCTTTGGTTCTTTTAATTGTGATGATTGTGGCTCACATTTAACAAGACAATGCTGGGAGGACAATAAAGATACAGTTTCTCCAAAGCACATGGCTTTTCACTATTATTGAGTGCCAAGAAGGGTTAATTTTATCTGACCCACAGTCCTTTATACACAGACAGATCAGAGACATGAGCCTGGAATCAGGGGGAAAGAAATAAGACATATTCTGTGCCTTTGTTACTGTATGAGTTGTTTCTCCCTATATACACCTACACCTTTTACATGAGGGGAAAATCCATAAATGAGGATGAAGACAAAAATGTAATAAAAAATTATGTCACTTGTTTTCATTCAGTTTAAATATTACACAGCTTGCATTCTAATTGGGTATATATATATATGTGTGTGTGTGTGTGTGTGTGTGTGTGTGTGTGTATAATTTTTTTTTGCATACTTGATTCTGATGGGTCAATCTCATCCAGGCAGTGCTTACTGCAAATTTAGAACCTGTCAGAAATCGGAAAGTGTAATTTTTAATCGGAAACTAATTTTAAACCTGACATGTATAGAGGAGGAACATCAGGTTATTATGTACAATTCAAGTCTGAAGGACAAGAAGGATAGAAATGATGTCAAAGACATCTGTTTGTTCAGTCTATAACTTAAGGCTATTCAAAACATTCAAGCTGTGCAATTTTTTCCCCTTTTAGTTAAATTAATTGAATGGAATTATTAAATGATCCTTAATGGGCTCCACTGGACAAATTGCACAACTAAACTAAGTTTTGTGCAAAGACTTAATGAATTAAACGGTTCAAAAAGATGTATAAGAAAAATAGAGTAATTTAATGATATACATGAATGTAAATGATCATCCAGCAAGACGTCACATTAAGTCAAATCTCAAGTCATTAAATGTTTTATATACAAATGAGGTGACATTTTATAACAGTGTGCAAATGTACCTTTTAAAGGCCAGCATTAAAACTTTTATTAGCATTTATGTGTGGTTCATTAGGTTAACAACTTTCTGTTTGTTGTCTTATATTTTACAAAGACAAAACATAACACTGCCAAGTCAAAGAGAGAGTTCAAAATGTAAATAAGATAACAGGATGCATTAAATCACTTGATTTAATGAGACTGATAGAAATTGTAATAAAAACATATTAATGAAATTTGAGTCAGTATTTAGTTCGACATACTGTGCCTTTCTAAATAAGTTGCCCTCGCATGGGAATAAACTGGACACTGTGTGGGAGCCAGCGGAAACGGAGCCTGGCCATCAGAGAGTCGTCAGGATTCTCAAACTCAGAAAAGCCCAGATGGTTGAGGATGGCATACACACCAGCTCTAGCTGCCACCTGCAAACAGCAAAACTCATGCATTTCAAACACTTGAACAATAAAAGGAGTGATAATTGATATTACATTATTTAATATGTGCATTTTCTGAATATATATCTATATCTACTTTATAAGTGGGATTTATGTTCATAAGTGGCACAGTTGCTCACTTGTCCTGAAAGGTTGACAGGGCGACAGTGAAATGCTTTTGTGGCCTTGACAGAATATTAAACTGGTGTATTTTCAGCGTACTTCACAATTGAATAAATTCACAGAGCTCAGCTTTCAAAAAACATATAAAGTGCTTCACCAGCTGAATCTACCTTAAGAACAACTGGGACTTGTGGGCAATTAATGTGGAAAAATTATTGCTTAACAATTCTAGCTCAACTACATCTGTCAGAACAGGGTTCTAATCTAATAAATACACCATCATTCAAATTTTTTTTTCAAAGAAAGAAAGAAAGAAACAGATAAAAAAACATTTATTCAGCATTGACAGAAAAGACATGTATAATGGTACAAAAGATTTATATTTCAAATACAGGTGCATCTAAACAAATTAGAATCTCATGGAAAAGGTATTTATTTATTGTCATTTAATAATAATAAAAAACATTCTTATATTCTACTGTAGACTCATTGCACACAAACAGTATATATATATATTTTTTATTCTGATGGTTATGACATACATCTTAGGAAAATAAAAAATTCAGTATCTCAAAAAATTTGAATATTCCATTTTAAGCTTGATTAGTTTGATAAATTTTGAGTATAAATACTGGGTACCTCTTGGGCTAGTTTAAAATATGCAACCACAAATATGGGAAAGACTTTTGACTTGACGGTTGTCCAGAAGACAATCATCAACATCCTCCACAAGGAGGGTAAGCCACAGAAGTTCATTGCTGAAAGGGCAGGCTGTTTACAGAGTGCTGTATAAAAATATATTCATAGTGTGGCAGGAAAAGATGCACAAGCAACAGGGATGACAACAGCCTTGGGAAGATTGTCAGGAAAGGAGCTTCAGATGGAGTGGACTGAAGCCGGAGTCGGCGCATCATAAGTCACCACACTCCGACGTCTTCAAGAAAAGGGCTACAGCTGTCACATTCCTAGAATCAAGTCACTCCTGAACCAGAAAAAAAAAAGTCCGAAGCATTTCACCTGGGGTAAGAAGAAAAATAATCTGGAGTCTGCAGGAAGAATGGTGAGGGATAGAATCCAAGCTGCTTGATGTCCAGTGTGATGTTTCCGAAGTCAATGATGCTTTGGGCGCCGTGACGTCTGCTGGTGTTGCTCCATTGTGTTTTATCTAGTCCAAAGTCAATGCAGCCATCTACCAGGAGATTTTGGAGCACTTTATGCTTCCATCTGCTGACAAGCTTTATGGATATGCTGATTTAATTTTGCAGCAGGACTTTAGCGTCTGCCCACTCTACCAAAACAACTTCCAAGTGGTTCAATGACCATGATATTACTGTGCTTAATTGGCCAGCCAGTTCTCCTGACCTGAACCTCACAGAGAATCTATGGGGTATTGTGAAGAGGAAGATAAGTAACATCTGACAAACAATACAGAGGAGCTGAAGGCCGCTATCAAAGCTGGGCTTCAATAACACCTCAGCAGTGCCACAGGCTGATCGCCTCCATGCCACGCCGAATTGAAGCAGTAATCCGTGCAAAAGGATCCCCCACCAAGTATTGAGTTCATAATTAAACCTGCTTTGGAGATCTGGAACATTTCTGTTTTGTAAATCTTTTTTTTGATTGATCTTTGAGAAAATATTCTAATTTTTTGAGACATTTTTTTATTTTCCTAAGCTGTAAATCATAACCATCAGAATTACAACAAAAAACAGTTTGTGTGCAATGAATCTAGAATATAAGAAAGTTTGCTTTTTTGAATTAAATTACAAAAAAAATTGAAAAAAATTAAATTAAATTACAAACAAATACAATTTTTTACTGTGCTTTCTGAAGGTGGAAAATCATGAGATTAATCATGATTATTTTTTTTTCTTCAATGCCATGGTTTTCAACAGTATAAATAAGAAAACACTAGGTAACTTACAGTCTTCCAATTCTCTTCTACCCTGTCAATCCGAGGATAAAAGCTGTGGCTATAAACTAAGGTTTGACTCAGGAAACCTCTGATTGAGACAGAATACATTTACAACCTCATATTGACAGACTGACAGTGAGCCATTCATCTATCCACAAGAACTGGTCTGCTGCACTATGGGTGTCCTACCATCAGCTTCTCAAAGGTACAGAAATATAGGCTTGTGTGTTGAGTATGAGTGACAGGTTATAGCTGTATCTTTCTTCAGAATGAAAGTGAACAATGTAAAGTCACTAATTGAAAGTGTAACTATTTTTTAAGAAGGTATCTTTAAAACAGCACAATTTATCTTGATGTTTTCAACAGAAACAAGGTCATCTGTACTCAAAAAGGCTGATCAGTAATTAATGCACTTTTTTGCTATTGTTAGGTTAACAAACTCACACTCCAAAAGTAGGAGACAACATTTTGAAGCCACACACAGGTCACACTTTATTTTAAAGCTGCAGTTTGTAACTTTTGACGCTCTAGCGGTTAATAAACAGAACTGCTTGCGTCTTGCGGAAGAACATTGTAGCCGGAACTACTTCTCTCTGTTTATGTCTATGAAGAATCACAAAGGTACTGGGTTACTCCGCCGCGGTACCCCTGAAGCAATCTAAAATAGTCAGAATATAAACCCTTATTATAGGTGCACCCTAGTGATTCAGGACAAGCTAAAAACGAGGTTTGGAAAATGGATTCATGGTGTACTCACTTATTATATAAATTTTTCTACATTTTAGGACCACTGGGAGCAGCCAGAGGAGCTTGATTTTTTCACAGATTATCTGTCTCATATTCTACTGTCAGGACATAATGACAGGTTTAACAAATATGTAAAAAATATATTTTTACAAAAGTTATCTACTGCAGCTTTAAGGTCCAATTCCCGCAATTAACAAACAATTAACTATGACTTTTGCTTTAATACTCAAGTACTAATAAGCAAAGCCAATTTGTTAATAATAGGCATGCTTCTAAGAAACTTGTTAATAGTGAGAAGTGGTCCCTTTAAAAAAGTGTTACCAAGAAAATGTTCTGCACTCTTAGAAGGCCACTACAATTACTGAAATAAATACTGAAAGTAATAGTAGTAAGTTTAGATGTGGTCATAATGTCTGATATAACCTGGGAAGTTTCTAGTCTGCCTAGTAAGAGCTTGATTAGCCGGTTCAGGTGTGTTTGTGTTTGTGCACCCCTACTTGGGCTCAAGTAAGCAAGTGAGTCAGGCTTTACCTGGTACATCCACTGGCTGAAGGATCGCCTCCAGGAGTCTTTCTTCTCCAGGTGGAGGTAGCAGTTGAACAGGATGAGATAAATGTAACGCTCGAGGTACTGCAGACTCCTTAACCGCAAACACTGAGCATCGGCCTCTGATTTAGCCTTCTTAATCTGAAGAGAAAGAAATGCCAGTGAACTCCATGTTGTTCCTTCTAGTTTCCCTTTTATTTATTTTTTATTAATTTTTATTTTATTAATATTTTTATTAATGTTGATGGCACAACATATTCAGCTGTTCGTTCATTTTTTTTTTTTTTGATTATCATTTCAGGTATTATCTTCAATATCCATTCACTTTGATAGATTTTGGTATAAGCAGCCAATGAGATCTACACAAACAAGTGATTCCATCATTATTTAGATTGCTTGGTTGTCTATATTTCTGCTTTTAACTTTTTGTTCCTAGTAATCTATTGAACCTCTACTTTTGTTTTATATTAGATAATTTACAAAAATATGTAAAAAGGCCTGAATAATGTCACATGCAAATGATTTACCCAGCAGAAATTGTATTAGCTATTTTTCACCTTTTCCATGTTTTCCATGTAAGTGAGATGACAGAAAATACAGGAAAGGAGGGGAGAACAGGATCAGGTATTTGCATCGCCATGCATAAGGATCAGGGCACAACTTTTGTTGATTTAAATCGAGCCTCTTTTGTTATCGCAAGTGTAGTACCTGCCAGGCCATGTCTGAGATCAGATGGAATATGTTTAAAGCCAAATATCTTTCTCAGTGGTAAAGTGCTCACTTGATTATTTTCTTTGAACACTAATATTTTACAATACGTTCCGAAAGTCTCAGACCACCAGTGAAAATACATCTGTACATAATGCTAATTAAGTGACAAATCAAGAGGAAATGAAACAATTGCTAAATAACAAGCAACTTCCCAGAGTCAATCAAGGGCTTTATATGATGCATTTCATTCAGAATGAGGCAGCTAGCTAGATATATGCAACATTTCTGAGTAACAGGCCATTCACCAGTACACTGCCACATGCTCAAATGAAGTTATAGTAACAGAGCATATGTAGTGAACACAGATTCTTACATGTGCAGTGTGGCATGGGCAATATTTACTAGTCTATGCTGATTAGCTTTAAAGAGGCTCAAAGTTTGGTGCAAATGAATAAGTACATAAACACTGAGCCACTGATAAGCTACTGTAACAACTGTTACATGACAAAAATATACAAGTACCCCAGAACATACTAACTATAAAGTCTTGGATCCTAATAAATATTTCCAGGGCTTTTTTTTTTAAAGCAGTCTTTTGAAAGCTCTCTGCTTATTTACACTGCTGTTTTTCAAGGTCTTCACTTCAGAATAAAAAAAATGTTTTACAGCCTCAAATAAAACACATTCAGAGTCCTTCTAGGCTGATGCATGGGAATGGGCATTAATAATCTCTTGGTCCCTTTCAGTGCATCAGCACAAATAAAAAAATTGTACCTCTATAGACTTCTCAAAGGCCATGTTTGGTACAAAAACAAATGCTTTTGAAGCAATCTATTATTTAACATGGCTGATAAAAGCAGTGACTAACTGTCCTATTAACTAGCTTTTTTACAGTTGACTTTTCATGCTGAAGTTTATGTATGCAAAACACATAAAATTTTTTGAAATGAGCAACAAGTTATTTATATATAATATATATGTGTGTGTGTGTGTGTGTGTGTGTAAATCACATTTCACCTGTCTGTAAGTGGATATGATGACTTCCCGTAAATGATAATGCATGGGGGTCATCGTCTCACTAACAACATCCAGAGCAACGTCCACTTCTCTCTTCACACGATGGCCATCAGGTAACACCCTTACTACCTGCATTACCACCTGAATGCACACATATGCATGCATGGGTCAAAATTAATCAAATCAAATGTTTTTCAATCTATATCCACAATAGACACTATTTTCTATTAAATACATTTCAGTCAAAAATACCATAGACAATTATTTTAGTCAAATTTTCATGTTTTATTTGCATGATTGTTGAAGTTCGGTGGTATGGTTTAAGGAAGCATGACCTCAATGTACCTCAAACTCTCCTTTGGTGTACTTGGCATCGGGGACACTTACAATCTCATCTTCTTCACACTCAGGAAAGCCCTAAAGAAAAATGAAACTGATTGGAGCTCAGTTTAAACATTTTTCCTCTATCCAATGTCATGGGGGTGAATAATTGAATTCTCATTTCCTCCCTCCACTAGCTGAAAATGACCTACATTAATGTGCCACAGGGTGAGAGTGGCGATGACCATGGCTGCAGTGGTTCGGTCTTTCCCATCATGACAGTTGAAGATGAAAGCACAGTTGGGGTCTTCAGCCAGACTGCTCTTCATGGCCTCCAACAACTGGTCAAAAACCTGAGGGAGAACAACAACATTTCAACTAAAGCATCATATCTATACCATTCGTATAGCGTACTGACTTGCCTCTTCTTTAGGTGCACAGAAGTCAGACAGAGGGATCCGTTGGTAGCTCAGACCAGGATGAACACTCTTCTGATGGACAAAGAGCTCCTCAATCGTTTGACAAGTCTTAAACATTCTCATCTGTTTATCCTGCTCTGTAATCACCTCCAGCCATTTCTCACACCTCAGGATGTCCTGCTTCAGTGCCAGCTCCATTTCCTGTGGAGACAGCCATATTGCTAAAGCTTAGGTTCTTAGATCACAGCAGCCATATTCTTGGGTGAAAAAAAAACCTTTCATCTCATTTTATCTAAATTTATGATGAAATCAAAAGCTACTACCTGTAACAATGAAAAACATTCTACAGTACATCACATGGACCAAACATTTAGTTACTCATGTAATAAAATACAAATAAAATATGGGCTAAAATAAGACGGTCACAATGGATTTACAGTCTAGTGCAATTTTTGATGAGTAGTATCACCTCAAATTTAACCCCAATGATTTTGCACACGGATGTATTCAATGTCACCTTTTTGAACTAATCATTTAAGTGAACGTTCATTCTCATTCACTTGCATAAACCGACTCATGGTCATTTTAATGAAGAATAATAAGACTCGTTTTGGTTGACTCAGCGACTCAACGTTGACTCAATAATAAGTTTGGGTCAGTATGATTTAAAAAAAAATTTACTTATTGTATTATTATCACTTTTATAAAGCAAGTGTGCATTAATTATCGATGAAAATTGACAGTAAAATATTTATTATCCTATTTCAAATAAATTATGTTCTTTTGAACTTTTTATTCATTGAAAATTAAGTTAAACAGCGGTTTGATAATAATAATAATAATAGATGTTGATGAGCACCAAATCAGCATATTACAATGATTTCTGAAGGATCATGTGACACTGACGACTGGCGTAATGGCTGCTCATATTTCAGGAATAAACTGCATCATAAATAAATTAAAACAATTATTTTAAATTGTAATAATATTTCACATTTGTGGTTTTTGCTATATTCATGATCAAATAAATGCAGCCTTACATAAGCATAAGAGACTTCCTTCATAAACATAAAAAAAAAAAATGTTAATAACACTAAACTTTTGAACAGTGTGTCACAGGGTATCAGTGTCTTAGGATATAATCGGTTACATATCTTTTTGGTAAACGGAACTGAGTCACTTGGATGAATCAGAATCCGTATCACTATGCATTTCAAATACACATGATGTGTTGCCAATAGCTTATTCTGCACACTGCATTGAACTTTTTTATGTACTGCATTGTGTCACATTGCACACAGTATGCAAGTTGTACCTACAACAAATTGGTCTGGCCCAGTCATATAAAGACACTACCCTTTTCAATTTCATTCAATAACAGATCTGCCCTGGACAGAACTGGAGCACCTGGAGCTTTTGTGGATGTTGAACACAAACTGGAATAGGCTGTTCGAGACTGCCTGGCTCTCGTGGGGTGAACATTTGTCCGTTTGCCTCCAGCACAAGCTCCTCTTGCAGATTCAGCCAGAGAATTGTAGAGTGCCCTCGCCTCTGGTCTGTCAGGTAGGACATCACGACAGCCACAGCCTGAAATGGGGGCAAACAAGCTTTGATTATTTATTATTAGACTTATTATCAGATTTAGGAGCCTGGGCTGCTGAAATGAGTATTAGAAAGAATTTACCTCAGAGTTTGGCTGGGCCATCCCATATAGAGCCATTTTGGAAACACGTCTGAAATTGGCCACTTTCATCTCCTTGGCTGTACTGAGCAAATCTGTTGCTAAAAATTGACTGGACACCTTTAAAATAAAATTGAAGATATAATGTGCATAATGTACTAGCCTATATCTTAGGGAGAGTCAGCTGGGCTGTAGGAGGAGGTCACAGCTCGTCTCTGATAAGAGCAAGGCTAGAAAGTCTGGTATATCAGATATAACCAGGGAAGAAAATGACTATCCAAGGATAAAGTACAAAGACTATTACCTGGTGCATATGAACATATACTATATAACTAATTATTTTTATTTGTTTTAATATGTCATTTCTACGTCATCACAGCGAACACAAAATATTCCCTTAAAGATGGTGTACGGTTCCCCTTTGGCTATGTTTTGGGGAAAGCACTTCCTAACACTCTATAACCATAAACTAATGTCCTGGAAATGTTTTATGAAACCAAAAATTGTTCACTCTTACCAGAACTCGAATCCCATCAGTTATGAGGCTGGCTGGTGTTGAGAGTTCAGAGCTATCCATGCAGGCCAGCAGTCTGTAGATCCAAGCATTCATACACAGCCACTGACTGAAGCTCTGAGGAAATGCCTGTGGATACTACAGTGATAGACATACAACAGACAGTTGAAAAATGATTCAAATAATGGTATATACGACAAAAATAACTGATTTTAAATATAATAATATAGTAGCATATAGTTAGCAATACCTGTTCATGAAGATATGCATTGAATACTAATAAGTACACATAGCGTTCAAGACTTTGCAGTGTTCTTTGCAGGAAATAGCCTTTTGTGCTGTTTCCCTGCAAACAAAAAAAATGTGTGAATGACACAAATATGTGACCTTCGTTTAAAAAAAACGCAATTTTTTACATTAAAGCAACCATTTTATAGCAGTTTGACAACATGGACACAAGAATGTTTCAGTCGGGACTTACTTGAATCTGGTAATCTTCGCCAATGCCTTCAAGCTTCAGCTTGTTTTCAAACACAGCATCTTTTATATTATGCATATCAGAGCACATGGCAATAGCATCGTCAACCTGTGATATATACATAAAAAACCACTTGGTTTATGTAAAACTATTTATTCAGTAAAATCCTCCTAATATGGTATATGTTTTTTTAAGATGCAAATTAATTGAAAACAGTTGGACTATTTCATGAACCAAGACTTTTACAAACATCTTTAATACATTCTAACCTCATCAAGGACTTGTTGACCTTTAGGTAGGCGACTGATCAGCAACTCAATCACTTGGAAATCCAATTTGTGTTCACTCTTCTGCATTTCTTGCCTGTGAAAGAGATGAAAAGTAAGTAGAACTTAAGAAGAGAAAGGACCTTAAAACACAACATTACCACAGTAGAGTATTAATAAGTAATGCTTTTCTTTAAAAAGGTAAACAGTAATTGAAATTGCACTAACACTGTACCATAGGTACCTGGGGCTCTCTGCTGCCCCCTGCAGGTGATGGAAGACTATGGCTCCCAGGATTAAGCCAAGATTGGTGCGTCCCACCCCCACCTGGCAGCTGAAGAGCAGTGCAGGCGGAGGTCTGGAGCTGTCCCGCATCAAAAAGAGGTTTGGGGTCAGCTGGTGGACACAAAGGTGGGTGAATTTGTATTGGAACTAAATTATTACATGTGAATAACATAATGATTTAGCACAATATGCATGTCTGTTTTTATTTCTGTAACCTCAAAAAAGAACAGTCTTTAATTTTTTTGTTGTCAAACTCTGATAAAAGGAAAATTAAATCAAGATGGAAAAGATGAAGAAACTGGAATATAAAAAAAAAACAATCTTGCTGTTTCCTGATCACAAGTGGATACCTGAAATCATTTTTCATGGTCTTAAGTTAACATTTATAACTTTTGTCTGTGTTAATATGGTTTTCAAAGATTGATGTTACTGGTGACTGTGAAATTTAAATGTGGTTTGTTGGCAAGTGCTGGGTTTAAAGTTCTGGGTTCTAGGGTTGAATTATTGGTTCAGTTACACAAATCATCAGATATGAATAAACCAGAGCTCACATAGAGTTATTTTAAACTTACAAAGTAGAGGGAGAGGCAAAAAAAAAAAAAAAAAAATATTCATGGAGCTCTTACCCTGAGTATATTAACAAAGGCATCAAATGTCTCCTCAAGTGGGGCCCCTTCCATAGGGAGCGGCAATCTGTAATATCTAAATACATCAACATTTGTCATTAAACAATACACAGAACTAGAAGGAACTTGAAAAGTAAGATTAATTTTGATTCATATATGCATGTTTTTTTCACCTATGGACACTACTTTGGGTTTAATTTAGAATAGATTTCCTCTATTTTTAAACAAATATCACAAAAGTGTCTTGGAAAGTTTTCCCCATGCCATTATCATTCATTTTTGATACTGTTCAAATGCCTTTTATGTTTGGGGTCAATAAAATGCTGTAATTCAGCAAGGATGCATTAAATGTAACAAAAGTGACAGGAAACCCATTTATAATATAATAACTGTATGCATAATTGTATATAAGATTGCAAATCATCATATTAGAATGATTTCTGAAGAATCATTTGACACTAAAAACTGGAGTAATGATGCTGAAAATTCAGTTGTGCCATCACAGGAATAAACTTTTAAAATATATTAAAGTACAAAATAATTATTTGAAATTGTACTAATATTTAACAATATCAAATTTTAATGTTAACACATGTTAGGTAAAATATTTAGCCTGAATGCACTGTAAGTCGCTTTGGATAAAAGCGTCTGCTAAATTAAATTAAATTAAATTAAATTAAATTAAATTAAATTAAATTAAATTAAATTAAATTAAATTAAATTAAATTAAATTAAATTAAATTAAATTAAATTAAATTAAATTAAATTAAATTAAATTAAATTAAATTAAATTAAATTAAATTAAATTAAATTAAATTAAACCTTTCATGAAGCATGAAGAAAAAAACGCAATTGATTTTATTCTGTCGTAAAATATGAGAAATTACCTGTGCTGTGGTTGACTGAAAAGTGGTCTTCTGTAGACCTCCTCAGTGACATGAATGTCCTCTTCTGACAGAATCTGAACCTGCTGAGGTTCATCTTTAAAATGCTCAATGTCATTATAGACATAGAACTTGTTTTCACTCAGCTTTGCAAAGTCACACAACTGGAGAAAATATCAGAGAATTAAAACCTGACATGGACAGACACAATGACCTCTGTCAATATTTCACCATAAAAGGATGGCAAGCGATCCTCCTCATACAATCAGTTCTGCTCTATAACAGACCTCTTTCCGGATGGAGAGCTCTATTTGCTCTGCGCTGAGCTCTCTGTCTAGGTCATGCAGGTTCTCATGTAGGTTCTCTCTTCCTCTGGGAGTATACGGAATAAAGTCTCCACCTGAGCGGAAGAAGACCACTGGTTCCTCCCTCACACAGATGAAAATCGCCTCCTGTTCACATATTTTGTGGGATAAACAGCAGTTAACCTGATATCATTTTTTGAAGGTCTATCTGCAAAAAATAGGGTATTTAAGGTGCTCAAGACCTCTGAGACAGAACAGACCAAAATCACAATTTTACAAGATAATACAGACATATGATTGTTTCAAACTAGTTACTTCACATGCTACACTCTTACACAGAAAAGTTCTTTACCGCCATTAATGGCTCCAAGAAAAACCTTTCATATTTATGCATCAAATCATTCCATTGCAAAAAACTTTCTTCAGATTATTAATTTGTTCTTCACACTTAAAAAAAAAATTCTTAACTGAACACTGACAGGTTCTTTGGTGTACCCAAAGTAGTCTGTTCTATGGCATTGCTGCCAAACTTTCCTATTTGTAAGAGTGTAGGTTAATTTTATAATACATAATAACATAGTAGTTAACATATCTAATAGTTCTTACAGGAAAAAAGTAAGACGAACTCAAAGTGAACTGTATTCCATGGAAAGTAGCACTCACTGACCTCACAGCCGTCAATCTGCAATCTCTGGAGGACCTGTTTGAAACCATTCAGGCTAGGTTGACCCATTCCAAAAAGGGGGTATTTTCCCTTGACCTTGCGGAAGTTGGGGGCCCCGTGGCTTTTTGTAGTATTTAAGACATCAGCTCTATTGTATACATCCTGTACCATAAAAAACTCCCCCTGGACAATATAAAAGCAAGTCATAAAACATTTAATCATAAATGACAAGGAATGTCCATAATTGATCTACATTTCCTTCTCATTACTGCACTTTCCATTACATCTCCAGGAGTTTTCAAGTATTAAGCTCTAAATATTTTGTTTAAATCTCAAAAAGTGAAGCATACCAGCACTAGGTAGTGCTCTGGCAACAGGTCAGATATCCTTCCCGTTGAGTAGTTGGCAGATTGGATCTTGTCATGAATCTGAAACTCTTCCCTGCAGTTATTTCTGTATAGAGACAAAACTCATAACATTTATCAAAATGTCAAACATGAAGAACCTACAACTGATAATACACTGTCTCGTCCCTTAAAGAGATGGAAATGAAATGAAAATTCTGTCGTCATTTACTCACACTCCACTTTATAAACCTGTTTGAGTTTCTTTCTTCTGTTGAGCGCAAAAGATATTTTAAAGCAACAAAACATTTGATTTCCATAGTATTTTTTTCCCCTCCATACTATGGAAGTCAATGGCTACTGCCAACTATTTGGTTACCAAAATTCTTAAAAATATCTTCTTTTGTGTTGCAGGTTTGGAACAACTAGATGGTGAGTAAAAATTTTTGGGTGAACTATCCCTTCAAGTGAAAGTGAGGTTGTTGATGGTATCTACAACGGTTTTCTCTCAAAGAGTAACATTCTGTGCATATGAGAGCCCTTACGGCTATTTTGAAAAAGCATCATGTTGCACTTGTCACTTACGTGATGACAACAGGGGCCACTTTGTTTGTGATGATGGATTTGGCTTTGCTGTTGTGAATGTTCACAGACTGTAGTGAGCGTCTGTGCTCAGCCATGCCATTCCCTTGGTGATCAGCCTGGTGTGTAGGAGCAAACGGAGCAGCCTGGGAAGTTGCACTGGCACTCGTACCCATAATCTGCACAGTGCTGGAATGAGGATTTATACTGTGACTAATATAAAGTAAACAGGCAGTCATGTTATTCATTTTACATGGGGTTATTTCTAACATTTGCACTTTTTAAAGCGCCAGATGCACTTTGTGCTGCAGTTCCACAGAGATTAAATTTCCTTGAACCCCAACATATGTAATGCACAACAAAACCCCCAAATAAAACATTACTGAAGCTCTGAATGTGTTCTGCAGACCTAAAATTAGTCAGACTATCAAATATGCATGTGCATAGCATCTCTGTCATATCTGATTGTTAAATGAATGGCTTACGGTCTCACAGCTGTGCCGCGTGTGGTCACATCCTTAGGTTTTTGCATCTTAGTTTCAGCAAGGGTTCAGGTCTCTCTTTAAGTGTAAATCCTGTCAACACGAAATCAGTTTCCTCTTGCTAGCAGAATCTTAACATAAAAAGCCTTTTGTTTTAACTTCAGCCACTGCCGAAGATTTGCTAATCTCTTTTGTTCTCTTTCTCGCTCAGTGCCTCTCTGGTTCTCTTCTCACAGTGACAGGATAGCTGCTCTAACCCTTCTAAGGGCCACAAAGAAATACAGTACATCTGGCAACCAGACGACAGTGTGGGTGGCTCCAGACATTCACAGGGACAGCCCATTCAAATGCCATGATACAGAAAGCCAAAAGCGAGAGAAAGTGCAAGATTAAAGACTTCTGGCGCCTTTGCATCTAGTGAAATCTGAAAGTGTTTGAAGTCAGAATCATGAAGCCAACTGAATCTCCTCCATGCATTGCAGCGATAATGCAGTTAATGAAACAAATCCTGTTTTTCCCCTCCTCCTTCATAAGATCAAGTTTGTGCCAGATAGATATCACTGGGAAATATATGATAGCTCTGTGAATGTCATTAGGACATTCTTGCCTTTATTTATATAACTGGCTGGTCTATTGAAAGTTTGGGAAACTGAGTCGCTGGCACCAAGAGCAATTCTTCCCTTTTCAGGGGCTTGATTTAAATTCCAGTTGTGTCTGGGTATCACGGTCAAAGAACAAAAAACAACAACACAAAATCTCTAAATATGGATGGGAAAGGTCCCGGGATGCATTTGTACAATGCTGAACAGATCAGTGCACAGATATGCACTGAGTGGGAGTGACCAGTGATTGGCACATCCTTGTTCAGGCTGAGAAATAAAAGGTTTAAAATTTACCACAGTGTTTTGTTCATTTGTGTAAAGCTTTCAATCAACACATTCAGAATCTGAAAATACTGAAACAATGGAGTTAAAAATTCTAAGTGGATGTGTAACAATTACACACACCGCTATTCAGTTAAAATGCATATGTGAGTCAAACCAGGCCCTAAAAAAATAAACATATAAATAAAAAATGTAAAGTTAATTCACTAATTTTGCCATGTTTTCAGTTCTTCGTGCCACAGCCTGAGATTTAATTTGCTTATTGATGGCTTTTGCGGCAACTGTATGTCAAATGATGTCTTCATTTGGTCATTAATAAAATTAACAATAGAATATTGGCAAAAATAAATTAATAAATATTTTATATACTATTCAGTGACTCTTTCTGCATAGTACATTGATACGCCAGGAGGTGGCAACTGAGTCATGGAATCATCCACTCAACCGATTCGTTCAAAAACTGATTCTTTCAGAAACAGTATTGTGTGGTTTCATTCTGAACTACTTTCGTGCTTAGTTTTGAAGTAAAAATAAATAAATAAATAAAAAGAAAGAAAGAAAGAAAGAAGAAAGAAAGAAAAACTGGTAATATAGTGTCTTAAAATCAATACTCTAACTTACTTTAACTTTATTATTGTTTTATAAAAACAATATATCATTCCCTATCCATTTTGTTTCACAATGTTCTGAGAGTTCACGTAAATCGGCTCTTGTACACTTAGTAGCCCAAGTACATGCCCAGCAGCCCTTCACAGGATGCTGACTAATAAGAGAATAAAACTAAGCTATGCCAAGCTAACTTAAATCCAAAAAGACATAATTGTACACATAACAGAGCAAATATATTTTCACCGTGAAGCACAGACAAGGTAATAGTGAAAGTAAATATTCTAAATGTTACCTCACCTGGACAAATGCTCTCTCAGACACCGGTCAGGTCTTGAGAGAAGCAATTAAACGTAGAAGACGACCGAGTCCACGTCACACTCATCTCGAGTCACTCAATCAATGTCTCTCACAGGTCCAAAGACATGCAATCAGGTGTCAATCCGTAAGAGCGATATACTCAACATAGAGCAGTGCAGATGGATAACACAGGGGGAGGAGAGGAGGAGGAGAAACAGCCACCCCCCTCTTTCAGCTGCCTCTTTCACTGGCAATAAATGTAATAGAAGAGAAAGATGTTGGTGGGTGGATTCTCATCTTTTCAGCAGTCAGTAACAGCTACATCTCCCAGCAACGGTGCTGCTGTCGTGCCTGGAATATTGAAAAGCCTGCGATGTGGGGGACGGAGTTTGAATAGACTGACGCTTAGTTTAAAATGTACGATTCTAATAATACTCTGGATTAGCTAGACTTGATTGTCTTGTAATGGTGATAGTTAAATCGCAATGTCGCAGAGGATAATTTTGCTCACTGGCGGCCTTAATTTGTGCTTCGTTTTTTAAATTTTGTATCGAAATTAGCCACTGCTTGAACTAACTGCTGGTGAAAAGTGGACACGTTGTGTTGTCATGCGTTTCCAAGCAACTAGGCTCTCTTCACGAGGCATTCATGTACTGTAATAAGGGCTTCTATAACTCCCCATTTAGTATAACACAGTTTAGCCTTTACAAAACCAGACAGGACTAACTAGCAGAGTACTAGAATCTTTTTTTTTTTTTTTTACTAAACTAATCTGCACACTTACCCTACTACTCCATCCAGCGGCAAACGCTAGTATTTCAAAATAAACATATTGTTTAAATGACATTCAAGCATATTAAAGTGCACAAGAATCTGTCAGAGAAGACAAACACTGAAGATGATATCAAGGAACTTTTATTGATCTTGCTGCAACAGTGTCCACTGGCATTGGCATTTCATTAAAACTTAAATTGAACAGGGTCTCAAAGAAGAAAGAAAATACAGTTTCCAATTTCTGCCACATTCGATAAATCTAAGCTAAATGCATTTCTGAATGTTTCTGAGACCTGGGGAAAGTATGAAGAAAAAGCAGTGATTTTTTTTTTTCAAAAATGAGTCAAAAAATAACTAAACCTCCATACTTCAGAGTAGAAACAAGCTGGGAGTTAACTGCAACCGATCAAAGACAAACCTAAACCATGTTTATTTTAACCAATCCATTTCTATTACAAATATCACACTGCTGTATTGGCAAATCTTTCCATCTCTGTAAGAAAGTAAATAATATCAAACATGTTTCCAAAAATATAATGTTTTCTAGTAAAACATAGCAATATAATCTTATCCTCAACTTGAAAGTTGGAAAGAAATCAAACAGAAAGGAACTGATCCTGTATTTAAGGTATGAAAGGGAACAGCATTTGACACAGCTGCTCAGCTTAGTAAAGTAAGGCATGGATACAGAGACTACGCACAAGAGATCACTGTAAGGGAGAACAAAAACTGTGCTTCAGAGAATGACTGGAGCACAGAAAGAGACAATTAAATTCATGAGAATAAGTCTTATCCTCTTTAAGTCACTGTTTGGATAATCTCTTTGCTTAATTCTCTTTCAATATGAATCAAACCCTCTCGTCTTCCACAAGATTTGGCATCCCAAAAAACAAACTCAACAACATTTAAACGATCTGACGTGTGAACTAAACTAGACTAAGAAGCAGACCAGAAGAACATGCATAGAAGAGCATTGGAAAGATTCAATTCAAGTTTTTTTTTCAAGATGTTTGATCTGAATGAAAATATGAAAGTCTGTTCACTACAAAACGATCCATCTTTCAAAGAATCGTTCACATTGTGTTGCTGTGAGACAGACAATAGTAAAATGACCAAAACAACACTTCAGTGCTTACCTACCTATGATTTGATTATCAAGGTTCATAAGGATTGTAGTAATCGGAAAGTGACAGTAGATGTCACAGCTGATATTAATGTTAAATATTCACTGTGCTATTTCTCCCATGAAAGGAGCTGTAAGGTGTGTACTTGTTAGGTACATAATGCAAGTGCTTCCTGAGACCAGCTCTCTTTTTGTCATCATTTTATAAAGCATCTTAAACCCTTGATCAATTCAACAGTACTTGGTATTGTTTACCTTTAAACAGAGCGTGTGAATTCAGAGCTGATGTTGACATTTCAAGCGTCTCGCCATGCAAAGGTAGGTACAAATCGGAACGGAAACATTCTCTCTGACTCTGACCTAAAGTAAAAGTTTGGTCATTCAAAACTGCGATCAGATGTCATTCCTTAACTTAAAATTAACCTGCTTAAAGGGCAAAAGGCTAATGTTGGGGTAGTTCTAAATAAAACTAGAAAATTTGTTTGGCAAACTTAAACTTAAGTAATTAAGGTCTGTGGTCTCTTTTTAGCCAGTTCTATAAAACTATTTTTCTGAGCTGAACAAATACCTGAAACAAATTTACAAAAAAAAAAAAAAAACTCTTTTAACTGTTATAAAAGACTTGGAATGAATACAGAATCCTTTCATTTTTTTAATCAAACTGTGGTTATAATCCTGCTGTCCCTTTTAAATAAAACTAGGGGAGAATAAATCCAGTAATTGTTTTCGATGGAAAAAAACAACAACAAAAACTTACATTTGGGAGGCCGTGTACATAAAGTAACTGCATTTCCTGACTTGAGTGCAAATCAGTTTACATGTGAACCAACTAGACTGCATTATGGGTATCAACTGGAACAGTGTATCTGACAATCAGCAATAAATCTCTGACGGCTGATTTGTTTATGAGTCTATTACAGTAAATTGGTAATATATCCGGGCACTTACAATACAGAATTTTTCCCTTGCTCTGTGACTTAAGCAAGTACAGCTGATGGAAGCCCTGAAACCTAAACAAAAAGAGCTCAACAGGCTCACAGGTTAACTTTCAGGGCTCCAGCAGCCCCACTGGGCAAACTTTAGTCATTTATCCCCATGATTATGCAGCACCCAGCAGCTAAAGAGAGCTAAAGGAGAGGGCTCACAACATTGGTTTCTACAAGCCAAGCCACTGGCACACATGTACCAGGTAATTAATCTTCAAGTTGGTTCCTCTTCTTTAGATGTCCATCTCAAACTGAGCATCTTCACCTGCAACACACAAAAACCCATAATTTGCATCATGCATGACCATTAAAAGAGAATAGTGTGAGCTAACAGTAATCTAACCCTCCAACCGCAGAGCCATTAGTGTTTATGTACATAAACTGATCTCGCACAAAGCAGGGAGGTTGCATTGGAAACAGTTCCAGTTCAGTCAGTTTTAAAGACCAACCTTGCCCTGGCTTGGCATCATGGTTTTTGATGTTGTTAGCCTCATTCCTCTTGATTTCATTCAGGACATTCTTGCTTGTCACTCCTGGGATAACCGGCAGGTGTGCTGGTGGGGTCTGGGCGATGGGTGAGTTACGTCGGTCTAACAGGAACTTGCGATCATAGATTATTCGAGTTCCTGCATTGTCATAAAAAAAAATAAAAAAAAACTGTTATAAGTTATATATATTTTATTACATAACTACTAGCCAACATTTTCCTTTTTGCGTTACAAAGAAGAAAACATGTTATATGGGAAACAAGAGGATGAGTATATGATGACAATTAAGTGAACTTTCCCTTCAATGATGATCATCATATGCCTTAGAAATTTGAAAAATAAACTACGATCACATATTTTAATGTTTTTTAAATCACAATGATGATTAATGTGACTGATTTAACATCAGTGGCCACAACAAATAATTATCTTATATATATATATATTCTTATTATGCCCCAATGAAAACCAAAAGCACAACATTACTACTGACTGACAGCAATCAAGATCACAAATGGTAGGGTGTATACTGCAGCACGTGCCGGACTCTGTACACGTTTACTGTAAAGCGTTATTTTGTTCCGTATTATTCTGTTCATCAGGCACTGCGGACCAATCATGTTGATCGGAGAGACGAACAGGCGGCGCTGTTTTTGTTTTGAACTACGTTACATGGCTGTGTCTCAAAAGCCAAGTAAGCAGCCTTCCTCGGCAACATGTTTTGGTCATCGAAGATTTAAACGTCTCGACAGTTTGAGCATCATAAAACTGTCTACATGCAAACTAACTAAACATTTCTAAGACCAGTACAAGTACCGTCTACGCAAGCAAAACACTCGGGTTTGAGAGAGCCTTTTATGTGGTTACGGCTTCCTGGCCAACACAGGCCACCCTCTAACATTAGACGGTCTCCATGTAAACAACAGGCAAACGGCTGCAGATATAAGCCTGGAAGTACAGCACACGTCTCAGGCGGGTTATTACCTCCCGGGGTGGTGGAGAATAAAGTGCCTCCGGGAGTGGTGCAATAATCGTGAGGTAGCTGCGTTGAATCGTTGATCAGCACCGTCCTGGTCGGGATGGCCCTGCTCTCACTAAGCTGACGACTGGACGACATTGCACTTGCTTCGGGTGCTAATCAGATTCGAGCAGTAAGTTTTCCCGATGGAAGGCAAAAACTTCGGGCCCTTTTCCCTCTTTTCTTATCTCTTTGCCAAGGCTTTCTTAACGTTCAGCTCGTCCTCCCAGCCGTCAGCACCGTCCCCTCCCTCCGCCAGGCAGGAAGCGAAGAGCGCTGGGAGGATATGACGTCCAGGGAGACTTACGTCGCACAAACGCCCGCCCCATGAAACGTCATTATTTTCATTCAGATATTATTGGTGTATATATATGTAATGAGTGTGTAAGAATATAATATAGCGAATAAACATCCTGTATGCTTCAGATATATATATATCCGCATTAAAAGTGTTATATATCACATTTCTTTTTACAGGATCTTCTAGTACTGTTTATTACTGCCGATTCACAAATCAAAAGAACACAGTAACGTTACTCGGGTCTTTTGCGCAGTTATTTCTCTGCGCATGCGCGATTTCCTCAAGCCAGTCACTGCTGTGCTGTCCTTTTTACACACAGCCTACCGGAATCAATCAACAGAGCGCACAATATGAGTTTCTCCACTGAAGAAAGAGGAAACCCTAACACTTTGAGTTATAGGCTTTATTTCAGTAAGTATGAATTCTGTTCTTCAGGGATTGTTGATGAGACGTTTGTACGGTCAGGTCAGTCAATTGAATTAAGATGAATGGGCCGCAAATCCCACGTGTCGCTTTTTCCTCGCGTCATTTATGACCTAAACCTAATCAAATTAATACATGTAATGAATATCGAATTAATTTGATACTCTTTCATAAAATGTATTTTATTGTCTTGACTAATTGTAGATTTGTGCTAAGTTATTTTTACTCTGAAGGAAGTAACCTGTTATTCAGGTACAGTAATAACCTAAAGTCCCAAAAAAGGGTAATATGTTATCATTAATAAACAGTGCAATATTTGTTAAAACCTAAGCTCATTAAAATGTGTAATTTTTGTGACGGGTGACTACAAAGTTGCTCATTTCAGCATTGCATGCTTTCACAAATGTCCATAGTATTTATTTATTTTATACTGTCTGCAAAATTGGGTGTTGTATTTATTGTAGTTGCACCTGTGCGTTAGAATGCTCACCCTTAGCTGCAGCATGACGTCACCTGCTCTCTTCAGACACAGGGCATGATCATTAACATTAATTTGTGCAGTTTAAAGCAATAATTCACTGAAATATAAAAATATTGTGATTACTGACGCATTAAAGCTGACATTCTTCTTTGGAACACCTAGTCATAAGTTGTGCAGAATATCTCAGTTCACGAATAGTGGTGTGAAATTCTCTTATGTTTCAGTTTATTTTGAAATAAAATCAATGGATGCTTCAAAACATACAACTTAATAAAGTTAAAGTGCCCGAGCTTGACCAGAATACCATATTTATGAAAGTCTGGTATACTATTTTATAGAAATACTCCATTAAATGATCACACAGGCATGTTCATTTTTCTGTCACTTTAAAAAAAATAATAAAAACTATGTATCAATTTCAAAATAAACAACAGAGGACATGGTGGCATTTTTTTTATCTAGTTAATTTTGTTTCGTGACTTCATTTGGAAATCTGGTGCTCAGCCAGATAACATCATATACTGATCAGATAACATCAGATAACATCAGTAACAGTTGCCTTTGAAATATATATTTGTACTGAAATATGCAACTCAAACTTTTTTTTTTTAAACAGAGAACTCAGATGGAAAGTACATTTCGCCATTCCATGACATACCTATGTACGCAGATGAAGCTCAGGTACAAAATGTTAATTTAATTTGTTCTTAGTTTTTCTTCTTCTAGTCACAGTGTAGATCCCCCTCCCTTATGGGACCCCTTTGGCAGTGAATGACCATTTCACAATCCAGCACAGTGTATATCAGCTCTTTATCGGGTGAAGGGACTTGGTCTGTAAGAGAAGCGATCTTTACCCTTTCAGTAGTGTCATCTTAAATCGTTCAATACTTTGGACTGTTCTGATATCTTACCTGTGTAAAACTTTATGATTAATCATTCTCATCGCTTTACATTATTCTTTTAATAATATGAAGGGTAAATTATTATGGGAGTGTCACATTTAAGCTTTCTTAATTTTTTATTCATTTTTATTTTCTCTGTAGAACATTTTCCACATGGTTGTTGAAGTACCACGATGGACAAATGCAAAAATGGAGGTACAGTATGACCAGCAGTTCAAAACTACACCACTTGCAGTATAACAGAATAAAACGATGGTAGCAGGCTATTTATTTTGCAAAGTCATATATTTACACACCTAAAACATAAACTGTTACAGTACAGTTACAGAGACTAAGTGATGTTGAAAGTAATGTAATGTATTTATGTAGAAAACCTACATCAACGACCAATTGGTGTCTGCATGAAGATTCTGTCATTCTATAAGTCAATATTATGGTTTACTTTTCAGATTGCTACAAAAGACCCACTGAACCCCATTAAGCAAGATGTGAAGAAGGGCAATTTGCGCTATGTGGCCAATGTTTTCCCCCACAGAGGATATATTTGGAATTATGGAGCAATCCCTCAAGTAAGTCTTCTAAATCAACACTGATCACACATTAAACACATAGAATAAACTGACTGGAGGTAGAAACCGCTTTAGTTTCTGTTTAAACCTTTTGTTTGTTACAACACTTATAATACACTACTGTTCAAGGTTTTGTAAGTTTTTTTTTCTCATTTGTTTATCAAGGTTGCCTTTATTTGATCAAACATACAGTAGAATATTGTGAAATATTATAATACAAATTTTCTTCTATATTAATATATTTAAAAAAATTAACTTACTCCTGTGATGGCAAATCAGCATTTTTTCAGTGGCCATTACTCCAGTCTTCAGAGTCACATGATTCTTCAGAAATGATTCTTATAAGCTGATTTCCTGCTCGAGAATCATTTCTTATTATTATCAATGTTAAACCGCTGTGCTGCTTAATATTTCTGTGAAACCATGAAACATTGTTTCTGCAGCATTCTGTGATAAATAGAACATTAATAAGAATATTTTTCTCCAAATAGAAATGTTCTGTAACATTATAAACATCTTCATGGTAATTTTGGATGGATTTTATGTAAACATGCTGCATAAGTGTTCATTTCTTTCAAAAAAAAGAATAAAATCTTATTGACCCCAAACTTTTGAACGGTAGTTTATATGCATTCCATCTTCATGAACACAACTTTAAAATGATTCTTTTAGTAATTGTGAGTATGGTTTAGTATGACTTGTAAATATGTTTGTACATATTTTCATTAAAATATGTTTAATCTAATTGCTGTCCAATTGAGACAGTTTAGCATTATACAAACTGAAATCAAAAACCTTTTTTATATATATGAATTGCAAGTTCCATTGTGTCTTTTACCCCTTAGATTTTACAACCACTTTCTTTAAATCATTTCTGACAGACTTGGGAAGACCCTGGGCACAAAGACAATGACACAGGGTGTTGTGGTGACAATGACCCGATCGATGTCTGTGAAATTGGAAGCAAGGTATAGATAATCAGTGTTTGTCTTTTGAAATATTCTATGAAATGTATAAAGCAAGCTTTCATTTGTGTATTTCTAGTTGGTTTAGATAAACAAACCCCACAATGCTTGTTCTTCACAGGTGTGCATTCGTGGAGATGTTATCAGAGTGAAAGTTCTGGGTGTTTTAGCAATGATTGATGAAGGTGAAACTGACTGGAAAGTCATTGCAATCAATGTTGATGACCCTGAAGCAAAGGACTTGAACAGTAAGTAACATACATTGCTTTTTTAGTTTACTTAGAATAGAGACATATATATGTGGTGGTGTGTAATTTTTTGATGTGAAATATAGACATTAGTGACGTGAGGCGACTGAAGCCTGGCTACCTTGAGGCCACAGTTGACTGGTTCAGGAGGTACAAGGTACCTGATGGGAAACCTGAAAACCAGTTTGCATTCAACGGAGAGTTCAAAGACAAGGTAAGTTGTTGTTCAGAAAATTGTTGTAAACAAGCTTTATATTTGTGATTGGTCCTAAATATTCTACATTTATTCCAGGACTTTGCCATCGAGACGATCAAAGCCACCCATGGTTTCTGGAAGGCACTGATCTCACAACAAACCAATGCTGGAGAACTAAACTGGTAAGGGAGTGTTTCTTCAGCGGTCTGCATTTGTTTGCTCATTTTGCATAGTATTTTATTTCAGCTCTGACTGTTTGCACTTTCATTTACAGTCACTAGATAACATGTAGAGTTGAAGGCAAGGTTTACTGCTGAAACACATCAACATAATATAAAATAATAGAGACTTTTTTTTTTTTGCTATGCCCACCTATTGCTTTAACATAAGTCATGTTGCTTTTTTCCCTTTTACTGTGCAGCAAGAACACATGTGTCTCAGAGGGAGACAGTCCATTCTGCTGTTCGGCAGATGAAGCCAAAACAGTTGTTGATGGAGTAAGAAATTAGTTTTTGCTTTCAATTAATATAAGTTTATTCACTGCTTTATCAATTGTATGGGTATATACACACTTGTCTAGGATAAATAGTGGTGATTTATGTCAAGTAAGACTTTACTACTGTGGTACCTCAAACTAATTTTTCTTTTCATTTTCAGTCATGCCCATGTGGAGAGGCTAGTCCAGTTCCAAACTCAGGTTTGATTTTGTTTAGTTTTTTTTCCCACAGTGAAACATCATATATTTTTAAAATATGATATTATATATATACAACATTAAACTTTTTTTTTGCATTGCATATACATTCAGTTTACACTTTTTCTTTTAAATGTGACATGATATTTATTTTGTCATCTTTTTCAGTTGACAAATGGTTCTACTATGCAAAGAACTGAAGAACATAACACTGTGAACGGACCAGTCTGACCATGTTTCGAATATGTATGTCATTATCTGTCTAGAATTATGGTATTTTATGAAAATGTGGGCACTTACCTTATCTGGGGATTGAATCACAGCAAGACATAGGTTAGCTCTTCTAAATGATACTAAGTTAAGTTGTATTTGTTAATGGTTAAATATTCTGTGTAAAAGATAATAAAGGTAGCTTATAGTCTGGTCAAACTCAGGTACTGTAAGATTCTGAACAAATGCTTTAATAAAGCTTTTCTCATATGACACTGCTATCAAATGTTTTTTTTTTTATTAATACCTTTTGTTCGGTATTATATTCTTTACATAAATTAAAATATTCTGTCAATTACTCCAACTCATGTTGTTTCAAAGCCACATGACTTTGTCCCCCCCATGCTGAAAATTTTGGTTTAACATGTTTTCCAACACTATCACTACCATTAAAAAATTTGGGGTCCGCAATATTTTTTTTTTTTTTAATGAACACTTCTAATTGGCAAAGTGCATAAAATTGATCCAAAGTCACAGGATAGACATAAGTGAAGACTATTAATGACTGCTGAAAATTAAGCTTTTTATTGGAATAAATTAGAAATATATTTGTATATATATATATATATATATATATATATTTATTTACAATATTACCGACTTTTTTTTCGATGCAAGCCAGTCAACATTTAGCAACCAGATGGCAACACATTAACAACCGATCCGAAACCACCCTATGCAGCTACGCAGTTCCGGTTAAACGTCAAATTCGGGCTGTTTTTTAGCAGCAGGACACAGACCACACTAACTGGTCTCCAACAGAGGCGGACAATTCCAGGTATTGATACGAATATTTCACTATTACAACGCATTGTCTTCTCTCATTAACGATTGATGCAACATTACAAATGACGCGACTGATACAGACATTCTGTAACTGCAATGTTTAATAGAAACTGTTTTTAACACCAAAAGCTAGGTTTTAGGGATTTATCTATAACGTCACACTGAGCTTTTTTACCTTTACAATACTCTACTTTGCTCATTCAGTCTCAGCATATCTGGCTGTTGTTTTCAGTGTGTTTTAAAGCGCCTCCTCCATTGATGCGTTTCTGGAAAACTCGCGCTAAACATTTTGGCTGTGTATACTACGATACATTTAAGGTACAGTTAGGGACCAATACAATAATATTTGGTTACACATGTATTCATCTTAATTTAGAATACAAAAAACATAGCACCGTTATTAATGTATAGAAATGAACTTGACTTGAGTTGCCGTCCTGTGAGTGACAGCTATGTCTGTGTGCTATAGGCGTCAAGTGACAAGGTCTTACAACTAGAAATAGTCTCTTGCTCATGTTGTGTGCGGGATCTTGGTTTAGCTATGAGGGGATTTGTGCATTCTATGGAGACAAAACGTTAAAACTTGGGTAATTTCGCAACGTAGCACCAGCTGTTTTTCACCTGCTTACAGTAGATTTAGGTAAAGAGCTTATTCTGGAGTTAGAAGACGAGCCCCTTGAAAAGTCTTGTACTGCATTGGAACAGTTCTCTCATTCTGCTGCTATTTTATTTCTGGGAACAGGCTTCAAAGATGTCTTTCATATTTGATTGGCTGTACATTGGAAATTAGTTTTTCTCGTTTTGGTGCCCACTATAGCATCTTGGGCACAGTCCAACGTAAGTCTATTGCTATTTTATTGGGATGACATTGGTTCACAAACATTGTACAACCATTGTACATCAATGTACTCGTATCTTTGTCCCATCTCTACATCTGAAGAACTGTCTATTGCTGGATGACTTTCACAACATTTGACTTGGGAGGTCTATCTCAAGGTAAATATTAGCATTTTATTAATTTAATGGTTATTAAGTTTGGAATTTCAAATTAAGAATTTTTATTATTAGAAAAAAAGTTTAGAAACAAATTGTATAAGCAACCTTGTATCACAATGCAGATTCTATTTATCAATCAATTTTCTATTCTTAATTCTCAGCAAGAAGGGTTTGGAGGAATTATCTTCCAGCAATAAATGGGATAGTGTATCTTGTGGACTGTGCTGATCATGAACGCCTTCAAGAAGCCAAAACTGAGTTGGATGTAAGTCTACTTTTTTAATACAATCAATGGTTCTGTTTATGACAAGATATATCAATAGCCTAAATGTTTAACTATGAACACATCCAAACTCTCAGAAAAAAATAAATAATACGAAGTCATCACTTGGGCAGTACACTAAGGTACAAAAGCTAAAAAGTACATCTTTGAATCTTATTTACCCCTTAATATTAGTACATATTAGAACTTCCAAAGTACATAGTGAATGTTTTGTACATTTGTTTGAGAGTGCAGAGGAATATCTGCATGACTCAGGCACTAGTTTAAATTTCTTCCCAGTTCCACCAATCAAAACACAGCCGTGTATTTGAGTAATAATGAGGGCATGTTGCTCTTTAATCATAGGCCCTCTTAACTGATGAAACCATCTCCAATGTGCCAATCCTTATTTTGGGGAATAAAATCGACCGTCCAGAAGCAATTAGTGAAGATGTGCTGAGAGGAATGTTTGGTCTTTATGGACACACCACAGGAAAGGTAGATCATTGAGGGAATATATTTTAGACATTTTGTTTTTTGTGCAGTGTATGTACTGTAATATAATGAATAATGTTTTCTGGAGCAAAACATGTCCTTTTATCTCTCTTAGGGGAATGTTTCACTGAAGGAACTCAACCTGAGGCCAATGGAAGTCTTTATGTGCAGTGTGTTGAAGAGACAAGGATATGGAGAAGGTTTTCGATGGCTTTCAGAGTATATTGATTAACTTATTTAAGGTTTATTAATTCAAACCCCATGTATTTTTTATTTAGTAATTGATTATTTATCTTTTAATGAAACTAATGAAACTAGTAACCAAGGGAGTTTGCTTTAACAGTTGACTGAGTTGAATTATTTTAAGAGATGGCATCCAGTTAAAAAACAAAAAGTGTCAATTTTATAGCATGTGAAAGGTAAACATACCATTGAACATTTGAATCAATGACTTTTAATCAGGGGTATATCACTTGTGCTGTGAAATTCTGATGTGAAATCATCAGATGATACAGAATCAGTGTTTTTGTTTTCATGTTCTATTACCTCAGTGCCTTAATGTTGGTGGTTTTTCCTAGTTCTGGATTTCCCAGTTCAAAAAAAAAACTTTTGAAGTGATTTGGTGTGGATTGCCAGTGCATATATGCTTGCGTATCAACAGTACGGAGATTTAAAATGAAATATTTATTTATAATATTTAAAAGTACAAGTGTTTGATTTGTATGATGTATTTTGATACTTTTAATTCTGTGCTTATGTAACACTCGGAGCCATGATGTGACTACATTAGACAGTTTCCACACTAACTACCTGGCTATGCAATGAGTACTTTTTGACTGTCATCTGTGACTTATTTGCAGTTATGGCATGAGAGTACAAAGGCTTTTAAATTAAATTCATAGAATAGGCCTGTGCAATAGAAAAATGTGTCATATTACTAGCTCACTTACCCAGGCGTATGTGAAAGGATTGGGATTTCCAATGCTGCTTATCTTTTCAAATGGCTATGGCAATTATTTACATGGCACTTGTAGCATTTATGTACTGAAGTAAGCAACAGCAATAATAAAAAAAGAATATTTTGGATTTTCCGTAGCCTATATACTTTGATATTAAAAAAAAAAAACATAAAGACATGTATATGACTTGTAGAAAGCTATTGGAATAAACATTTTAAACAAGAAAACAATTGTGACATCATGGTGTAGTCAAAAACGGTTATTTGGCAATATTGAATCCTTACCGTTGTGACGTGACCTTTGAAATGAACAAGGACGTTGCACAAGAACACAGTCAGATGTGTAAACAGCATCGGATTGTGAACGAAACTTTCTTTGGAGTTGGATTTTCAATGAATCCGTTGAACCGGTTAACAAAACCGTTCATGTCCAGTAGAGTTGTTTACCAATAGAACAGAACGACCGAATGTTTGACGTGATAAACATCTCTTTCGAACATAACGATCATATTTTTATGTCTATGGTATCGATGAATCGGTGACGTAAAAGAACCACTGAACCGGTTCTATGAAATGAATTGTTCAAAAGAGTCGGACTTCCAATTATAAGGACGCTTCATCGACCACGTGATTACTTGTACACCAATTAGATCATACCAGGAAGTGCTACAGATGGATCCATAGAGGATGGATCACGTCGGCGTTAAGTTAATATAGATATTATTAAATTATCTAGCCAGTCAGAGGTATTCTTTGCAACCCAAACTGTGTTTGTTAGCATGGTGTTCTTATTAATAATTTGACCTCCAGGGCCGCGTTGACATTTCTATTTTGAACTCTTTGCAAGATGCGAGAACTTCATCTACTATAAGCATACAATTTTTTTTTTTACCATTTTATTGAACCAATTGTATACTGTTATATAGACAGATCTCTGTATATCTAACGTTTGAAAATGAAGAAAGCGGAAGATTCATGTTGTGTTGTCACAGTGTCCGAGACGCCGCTTAACCTCACATCTGGATCTCCGAATGAAGAACTGAGCTGTAGTGGAGCGTTTCTGAATTACCAATCTGGGATTGTCGCCTGTAGTGGCATTTTATTTTCACGCTTTATCAATGACCGACAGTCCATGAAGAAAGATGCGAAAATATTGCATTCTGAAAGTTTCACTAAAGAGATAAAAGTGCATGTAGATTACATTCACGTTTGCGCCAACCAGTCGTGTGTAACGGACAGACGCAATACGAGCCGTCAAGAGGCTCACCTGTTAATGATGATCAGTTGTGTGGAGTTTCAAGATGCATTTAACAAAATCTTCAAGGGGGCTGATAACTGGGGCTTTTATAGTGGTACTTTGGATGCAGAAGTTCTGGAAGACTTCAGATTTTTAAGTTGGTTTGCACTTTTAAAAGTGCCCACTTCATCCACATGCGCCTGCAAGGAAACTATTCCATGGGTGAAGAGTGGCAGTCTTAAAAAGGGATGTCATGTCATCGCATGTGGGTCTCCATTTGGTGGTCTCTGTCCAGACCTCTTCATGAACACAATTAGTAAAGGTATAGTCAGTAATCTGGCTGGAGGTGAGAATGCTCTGATCCTGACTGATGCCCGCTGCTTGCCTGGCACCGAAGGAGGCGGTGTGTTTGTTAGCAAAGGAGGCAGATCTTACCTTGTGGGTTTGATCGTTTCACCACTGTGCTGGAAATCAAGTGAGTGGATTGGGCTGACACTTGTGTGCTCTGTTCACCTGATTCTGAAAAACATGCTACAGGCTGGTGCCATCCAGGAGTCGCTGATAGAAGAGTCATCACATTCACAGTTCATCACTGGCTCTCTTCAAGCTCCATTAACTGCAAACCGATGTTCAGGATCTGAATTTTGCACTGGAGTTGCCCTGATCGAGACCGGCCAGCTGTGGGGTTCTGGTGTGCTGCTAAACCAGAATCTGGTTCTGACCTGCAGGCATGTGGTGAATGAAAAGTCTGTGCTTACAGTCAGAGTCAACTTTGGAGAAAGGTACTGACATTTAGTTTGTTTGTATTGTTACAGTTTTAATCTTAATCACCATGGGATTTATAATAATATTTAAACTTTCCACCTCAGATTTCATACAGTAAGTGGTAAGGTGCTGTATTCATCAGTACCATCATCTCCCTATGATATCGCTGTGGTAGAGCTTCAGGAGCCCCTCGCAAACTCAGTAAATACACAGTTTACCACATACTTTCACCCAGGTAATGTGCTGCAAACCTCTTTTATTAAAACTCATATTAAGCCATGTCTTTTCTGAGATGTTGGTGTTTTTTTATGTCTAAAGCCACCAACATCAGACAAATGTTTGTTCCTTCCAGTGTGTTCTGGTTTATATGTACTATAACTTCATATCCAAATATCAGATGGTTTTGTATCCATGTTGTATTTGTTGTTGATATTTGACACTGCATTCTATATTTAACCATTTTAAAATACACAACCGACAAACTACAAAGTATATTTCATATTAAACCCCTTTCTTTACATACAAAATAGAACCTTGGAATAACTTATTTCTGCCATATAAAAAAAATAATGCTTTGTCAAATCATAGATGAGCTAATAAGCCACAATTATGATACATTAAGTCATGATTATGAGATAAAAAATGAAATGAACAAAAAGTCTAAATTATGAGAAGTCGGATTTATGACATATTTATGACTTGTCATTATCACAATTATGACGAGTCATACTTATGTCAATGTTAACAAATTATAAACTTAAAGGATGACAAAAATTCTAAATTGATAAATTGTGGCTTGTCGTTTCAATTTAGAATTATGACTTTGTATCTTATGATCACTGATCTATAATATAGATATATATATAGATCGGTGCTTATGATTTATCTGAATTATCTCCTATGACTTACTATCTCTTAGTTTTGACATTTTGTCATAACTATGAATTGCCAAAGCATGATGTACTAAAATTATTTGTGAATCTAAATTCATTGTTTGTTGACCGTACAACATATATATAAAGTCGTCAATTAAATGTATTATAAATACATATAAAAGTTGATATATAATTTTGTAACTGTGTGTACTTTTCCCTGTGCAGCACCTGGCATTTTCATGTTGTGTATTTGTTTAGGTGAGGATGTGCTTGTTGTGGGTTATGGACCTTTAGGGAGCAGCTGTGGCCCTTCGTTGACCTCAGGGATCTTATCCAGAGTTATTACCCATCAGTCACAGCCTGTGATGCTGCAGACTACATGTGCTGTGCAGTCTGGAGCCAGTGGTGGTGCTGTGGTTCGTTCTGCCACTGGGGAATTGTTAGGTAATATCATTCATACATTTATTCTTAATCAGTTTTAAGAATAAAGGTTTTGTTTATCAGCACATCAACCGGTTGTTCGGTAGAAATCCAGTATTCACTGGAGATTGAAATAAACAAGACCATACAATAACCAGAAGGGGGCACCATGTGACCAATTAAGCATATATTTCTCTCTTACTATCAGGCATCGGAGTATCTAAATACACATAGGCACATAGTATTTTTTCTCACATGATTTAAAAAAAATGTGTATATATGTTCTAATATTAGGTATCGTGTCCAGTAACACAAGAGACTTTGCTGCAAAAGTGACGTATCCCCATCTGAACTTCAGCATCCCAGTGACTGTTCTGGAGCCTCTGCTGAGACATTTTGCTCAAACTGGAGATGCTGCTGTGTTTAAGGCCTTAGACAGTGCAGAGGATGATGTCAAGAAGATATGGAGACTACAAAGCATTCAGAGCAAGCTTTGATCATTCTCCAAAAGAAAACTGGAAAATGGAATTCACATGAATGCCTGTGATTGTTTCCAAATATACAAGATGCATTAGAATGAATATATAACTACTAAAATGAATCTTTGTGTATTTTAAAGGTGCCGAAGATGTGAAAATGTTATTGAAAAATGATAATATGACAGCTCTGTACTGATAATAAAATGGTGTATATTTCTGAGCTTCTTATTTGTGGACTTTTTAATGTACAATAATTTAACTTAACTGATTGTTTAAAAAATCCACACAAAACAAAACTGCACCCGTTAAACTGATTAAATATTCTGATATATGCAAGTGAACATAATGACTTGATTTCTAACCATTTCTGTAAATGCCAATCAGTTTGCTACAGTGCATCATTAATAAATTAAATGCATGCCAAAACTAAAACAACTTCTAAAACAATTTCATCACACACATTTATTTTTTTATTTTTTGTAAAATAGTTAGAAACCAGGTATGATTAGAAACCAAGGCTTAAAACTGGTTTCTAACTAGGTTGATGTATCACTCATCTGGATCACTAATGTGAAATGTGTGCCAGTGATGAAACAATGCAGTATTAAAATTTCAGAGAATTAAAATTGCATCATGCACATTTTTTCTCTTAATTACAATAAGTGAATATTTCAAAGATATGTTTACATCATGACTTCTATTAAAGTTCAAATGTACTTTTTGTTGTTGTTGAACCCCCTGGTTACATATATGTCTTGAGAACCAGCTTTTGTTGGGTATTTTGGTAGTTATTATAAATTGCTCTTGTCAAAAGAATTTTTAAAAGTGGGTTGAAAATATTTGTTTTCTCATGTCTCCAGTATCACGAGAAAATGTGCATGTTGCAGAGTTTTGGGAGTAATTAGGAGAACAAATGAACAGCACTTTTGGGCCCAGTGCCTTTAATCATATTCAGGCAAGATGACACACTTGGACAAAGAAACATGCAACTAAATGCAAATATACTGAAACTCAGCGTAAATATAATGTTTCCTAATAAGTAAATCCAAGTATTTACAATAATAATGGCATGTACATTACAATACAATCATACACCAGTCCCAAGTAGTATAACATTAGCAGACTCCTGTACACTGCTGAGTAAGACATCAGGACATTCACTATTGACTTGTAATGAATTCCATCACACCAGCAAGGTGCATCACATATGATAATCCACAAATAATTTATATTTCATCAAGATTCATTTCAGTGACACTTGGAGGATTTCTATTCTTCTGTAGATGCTGCGGTACATTGATGAATGTTTACAATGGGGATGTTACCATATCAAATGAGTTTTCTCTTGCATGTGTGGAGCTTCGAAATCACAACTGAGTGAATTATCATACCAGACTGAGTCTGTAACTCATAAGTTTTACAGCATTTTAACCCTAAAAACTGATGCTTTAGATATTTTTCTCTGCAAGACTCATGTACTTCTTTACCTTAAGTCATAGATTTTAAGATTCAGACCTTGAATATAAATCCCTTCAGCACCATATTTTCACCTAGGAACATTACAGCCAGCACATCTTTCACTGTAAATGATGGGAAGATCTGATTAGAAGACATCTGCAAAGACAGATTGGTCCCTTTGGGTATATGAGAGAGAATATTTCAGAACGCATTTTCGAAAGCTCATTCCTGCCTCTCCTGTTCATCCATACACTACCTTGTTATAATAGCTGTGTTGCATCAGAAGTACCGTATTACAGCCTGACCTAGTGAAGTATAAGCAAATTCTATTATGACAGACATATGAAACCAGAGCGCACATATCTCAGGATTTATTACTGTCCATTTCAAAGAAAACAATGATTTGGACATCGGGGAGAGGGAAAAAGCTACTGCATTGAGATGTAATATATATGAAAATATAATGCTTTGCCATCTCTGGTTTCGGAGCATTATTACACAGAAGGCAGAAGAAAAAAGTGCCTTTAGGACAAGGATCATCTTGTAGAAGTGCATTGTGTGTTTCTGGCAAGTAGCCTAAAGTAGGCTGTAGTTGTGAGCGTGGAGAAATTGTTCTTCAAATACATTGACAAAGGCTACTTCATCTCAAGACATTTATGACTATATCTACTTCAAGGTTGCAAAGAAAAGATGCAGAGACTGTTTCAGCCAGAACATAAAAGAATAAAATTCTTAGCTATTTGAGCTAAGCTAAGCTAAGCTAACTTAGCTCTGGGTTTTTTGGACTTTGTGTCTCTTTGTCTTTATAATGATCTGTGTTTATATACCCTATATCATTTGGAGGATATTTAAAACAATTTACATAAACTCTAAAAGCAGAAACATTAGCAGCAGTCTCAATTCCCAAAGAAAGCAGTTGCTGATGGTCGACAGAAGATCTATTGAAACAGGTTAGACCCTGAAGCCTGTCCATCTTTATATACATAGTTTAAAAGGTTGCTTTAGACTTAACAGGTATCATTTTGGCATTTCCGAACGCATAGTGATGATAGAATGTTTTTATTAGACTTGCATAAGAATGCATCACATCACACCTATCAAGCGCCTAATACTGAGCTCGTGTTTGCAGATGCTAGAGACTGATTCAGGAGACAACTCTTGCACTTACAACAAAAACATGATGTTTCACAAGTATTCAGAAGCTCAATAATTGAAAACTCGTTCCCAATACGGTAATCTCACTATAGCTAACTAACCAAGCCACCCTCCCCCCACCCTCCCCAACTCAATGCTGTTTGGAGTGCAGTATAAAGATGACCGACCCTCCTATGTCCACCGTTTTAATGTCAGAAGATAGAGCTGCCTCTGTCGAAATGGACCACAGAAAGCTACGTCAGACAAGGTGAGAATCACGTTTCGTTTTACCAAATGTATCCGCCGTCATCTACTTCCCCCACTTCCCCTTCCTCCTCCTCAGCCTCCTCGCCGTTCTCCTCTGCCTCCTTTTCCTCCTCATCTTCCCATCCAAGTCCACTGCCAAAATCGCCCGAGTACGTGACCACCTCGTCTGGAAAAGGGAAATGTTGTTTAAAAAAATTACCGCGAGCGATTTATGTGCAACAAAGACTAAACAATACACGCTTGGCACAAGGACAATAAACAAACAGGAGGTGTGACTTTGACGTTGGGCTTTTTAATTGCTATTTCATGTCCAGTCAGGGGATTTGTTCTCATCACCTGCAGGTCCGTTGCAGCCAGTAGTAATTAATCTTACGGACCTTTATTTCGGGCGAGACAACTGCTCTTTTAGAATGGAAATGAACCTGGCCTAATGAATGTAGCACTTGGTCTTCTGTCAGGTGGGTGACTGATGATTTTGTGGATCGAAGTCCTAAACCCTGTAGCTACAGAAGGAGCATTGTCCTCTGTGTGTGTGTGTGTGTGTGTGTGTGTTGTGCTCCTGCTCACCACAGTCAGGGTTGCCATGGATTCTGGAGCCCATTAACTCTCCTCCATGCTGGTCCACACACCAGCACTCCCCTCTGCTCTTGTCACACTGCAGTCTCCTGTAAAAGCCGTCCTCATCACAGCTGGGAATGTATGTATCTGAAATGACAAGTAGAGAGAGTAAAGCACAGACATGCACGTTTTGAGAAACACCATGCGTGTTTTACATTCATTTTCATATCCTATATAAAATGAGTGCTGCATCACGGGTGACATTGGAAACTAGTTTGCATATTGCTGTAAATCATGTGACAAACTCAAGTGACACTGCTCATTGTAATGCATAAAATGTAACCTTGGTGAGGGTTGAGGGCCGGGTTTCTGTCTGCAGTGTCTCAAATTATGATGTGCGATAAAAACCAACTGCATGGAGTAATAAACACCTATATGTCCACATAATCATCATGATATATTTTGCAATGAAATGCAGGATGTAACTCTCTGATGCACTGTGTGTACTAGGGGACAAATCCATTTTAACCATTCAGAAGTTCAGATGTTACATCCCAATCACCAACACACATGATTCTATTAACCTTTACCCATAATTCATCCTGACTGTCCTATTTATGACTTTGAGTGTTTTTTATTTATGAGAACATGAATTAAACATAGCTGGCAAAAGTGATGACCATGAGCTTAGTAATGCAACTCTACACCATAATATATACCATAATCTTGCATCGCAATGGACATTCTTATATTTCTGTTTTAAAAAGAATATATTAAGTAAAAAAAAAAAAATTTTTCATTGTGATGTTAGTATTTATGCATTATATGGTTAAACACAGGTTTTACTTTCTAGTGTAGGCTTTTCCATTACCTATAATTTTATGACTGTCATCTTTTTATATGAAAATGCACATCATGGCTGAGAAAGAATATTATGTTATTTTGGAATGCACAAATGTTTAACTTTAAATGTATCTTTAAATGTATCATATAACAAAAAGGGGTTTATATTATAGGTTTATATCTTATATCCCTGTTTTGACATAAAACCCTTTGCAAATTTATAATATAGTGCACAGCATAAATGAGTACACCCCCTCTGAATAAATATAAAATATGTATTTTCTTAATGATCACTAATATAATTCATGGAAAGATGGCAAAATTGAAACATATAAAACATACTCAATAAAAACAACAAAATGTATGCCAATATTTTCTGTAAAATAAGTAAATTAGCCAATTTTGTTTAAATGAAATATCCAGAAAATGTATAATATATTCTAATACTTAGTTATGTCCTCCAGAACTTTAAGTATACTGCTCTGACCCTTCTTGGCACTGAGTGTACAAGTTCATGTTCATGACAAATTTTCACTTTTGTTTTTGTTTTATTAAGAAACTTTCAGGAGGGTGAACTCATTTTGCAGCACAAAATTGTATTACATTGATAAGAAAATCTTATTTTGCTGAATAATTTTGGCATTCTTCTTTGGTAATTGATCAAGCAGGCTTGTTGGAACAGTATACCTTCAAAGAACCCTAACATGTCTTCTTAGTAAAGAGTAATGGTTTAATTTTAAATTTTAGAGGGGCTGTACTCATTTATGCTGTGCACTGTAAATGTATCTAAGAGTAAACATGGGTTAATCTTTTAAAATAACAATGAAACTCTTAATTTGTATTATATACTTTGGCTGAATCATTTGCAGCGCGTCCTTGGAGAGTCCTGAGAGCGCAGCTGCCAAACTTGCAGCACTTCCTGCAACCATGAGCGCCATTCTAATCCACACCTGATTAGGAGATAATCCCAGCCTTGTGCTTGTCATCTGTTAAATGAAACTCCTCTAAAGTCACTTCTGCCAGAGCCGCCCTCTTTGATCTCCCTTCTGCTTTGCTTTTACTTTTTACTGACTTTGTTTCTCCCGTTCTTTTTTCTTCCATTTGTATACATTCTATATAACCTCTTTCTCTGGTTCTCCCTTTGTTCTTCTACTTCAAACCTTAATTTGCTCTTTCCGAGATAGTACAGAGAGTCTCAACGGAGCGTTCATTCTTACCTGGTTTCTTTTTGGCTCCTTCTTGCACTTGGATTCTCTCAAGCTCAGCCAGGCAGGGAGGCTCTGTGGAAAGAAAAACAATCAGTGCCTTAAGGGAAGAGCTGGCGCTAATCTCCTCCAGACAAACGCTTCACACAGGCTCCCGCACAAACTCCCAGATGAAGCGACATTACACCAGGGCTGCTCTCCAGGCAGCTGCACAATCAAATCACACTATCACACCCAAACACACATGCATTTTAAAAGTGGCACAACAGACAGATCTAATCTCTAGTTTTATGACAATATAATTCATGAAAGAAAGAGTAAATTACATTTTTGAGTAATAGAACTTGCTTTGAATATGTTATGAACAAAATTAACACTTGTTAATAGAATATTTCTAAATTGCAATTTTCTCTTTAATGCCCTGAGGTGAAATGTACACCATTCTTACAATACATTAGATGAACGTTTCCACAAAAATGAAAATTCTATCATCATTTACTCACCCTCAAGCCATTGAAAACCAAAATGACTTTCTCCTGAGGAACACAAAAGCATGATGTCCAAGCCGCACTTCTTAATATTATAAAAGTAAATGGTGACCACAGCTATTAAGTAGGAACCAATATGCCAAATAATTCAAAAGAATATTTCTTTTTAGGTCCACTCTTAAATATAAAGATGCTTCATGATGCCATAGAAGAACCTATTTTGTCTAAATAAATAAATAGTTTTATAAAGAACCTTTAACATCAGAAGAAATGTTCTGTTTCACAAAAGGATCTTTGTCGTGAAAGAAGGTTCTTCAGATTATAGAAAGGTAAGAAAGAGATGGTTCTTTAAAGAACCTTTGACTGAATGGTTCTTTGTGGGACCAAAAATGGTTCTTCTATGATAGAAGAACCATTTATGGAATCGCTGTGAAGAATCTTTTAAGCACCTTTATATTTAAAAGTGTATACTCTTTAAACAGAGATAAACAGAGGCACTATGTGACGAGTGGGGTGGGGCCGAGGGACGTGGGAGGAGCGAGGCCGGTGGAGTGATTGGAGATGAGCTACACCTGTTCGACCCACTGGTCTCAAGGCCCACGGAGGAGATGGAAGGATATAAAACTGGAGCGACGACAGTGAAGGACGAGAGAGGACCAGGCCTGGGCTTTTAGTTGTATTTTGGTTTTTATTTGTGCGCATCAGTCGTCCGTGAGGGGCTGATGCGCTGTTTTGTGTTTATTTAGAATTATTAAAGTTGTTATTTGATCGTCCGCCGGTTCCCGCCTCCTTCTTCCAGATGAATATGGAGATTTTATTATCACACACTATTTGCCTACATTTTTTTTTTTTTTTTTGTGTGTGTAATCTTATTCAAATGTTTTAACTTTTATTGTCTTAACTTATTACACAATAGTTAAAAAAATTGTTAATGCTTGAATATGAAATTATTAAAAAATGAATTTATATCAATAAATATTAAAATAAAACTGCTAGTAGGTGACAAGTCCCTGTTTTTAATGAGTAAATTTTTTTTTCTCCTTTTTTTTTTACTTTGAAGTAGCATATTCATTTAGAAGGAGTAACTAAATCATTCACTCAAACTAGTTTTGTTGCCATCCCAAATGTATTCTAAAAGAGTATGATGTACATACAATACATGTAGCAGTGAATGTGTGGACTCTTTTTTTTTTTTTTTTTTTTGTTTGGTTTTTGAAATCAAATGATTTGATGATTTTGGTTATCACACAAAGGTATTATATATATTCTGTATATATGAATACAGAAGACTTAGAAAGTAGCAAACAAGTCATACAGACCATTTGAATGGTCCTTTTTGAAGCTTGACATCTCTAGTCCCCATTTGCTTCCATTGTATGGAAAAGAGCAGCTTGGACATGATCCAAAACATCTTCGTTTGTATTCCACATAGTGAAGAAAGTCAAACAGGTTTGGGAATGACATGAAGGTTAGTAAATGATGACAGAACATTTCCTTTAATAAATAAATCAGTGCAGTGCACATACTGGAATATTCTCCAATGCTTCAAAACTATCATGTTTCACAGCTGTATGTGAGGGCCGGAGAGGTCAAGTCTAAAAAATGCAATGGGTTTCTATCTGACTGCCTGTCTGATTTTAGTCCCAGAGAGTTTGAGACTGAGCAGGCTGTAAACAACCAACACTGATGTTGTTTTTCCCCTCTGCAATGGCCATTTCCTATCCAACAGGGGAAATACAAGGGGAAGACAAAGTGTGACAGGCCAAAAGCAACTGTGCCCTACCCAGGAGAGATGAGAGTGCCCAGCTACATATTGTGAGCAGAATCACATCAAACAAGAACCAGGCTTGTCTAGTGTGTGTATACTGTATGTGTGTGTTAAGATACTGCTAAGATACAGCTCTGTGCCCCTCCAGTGCAATGCACAGTGGTACATACTTCTGTTAGTGTCAAGAAACTTGCCATGCTCCATTGTTTAAGTAAACACACACACACAAACACACACACACACACACTCAAAGAATTCCTCAAACAAAAGAGAAACACACTTATGAGTCTCATTAATATGTAGAGCATGTTGCCGATAAACACATGCACATGCAAACAGACCTACACTCTCCCCCGCTGACACACACACACACACACACACACACACACACACACACACACAGTCTGTCAGTCAACCTAGCAACACACACTGAATCACAAATCCTCCAGACTTACGCATCTCGTCAAAAGGAATTCTCTACATCACTCTCACCACATGCCACTAACAGCTAAAGGTCAATTAACATCATCTCCAGCTCTCCCATCTCTCATTTTCCATCCAAAGGGGGTGTTTGTAGAGGAAATGAAAGATTTGGATTACAATAATCCAAACATACCCCCCCCCTTAATGTTTGATTATATTTAGAAAACCAATTAAACTTAATCCAGTGCAAACTGAATGAGTTAGTGGCATGAGTCTGCAGAACTCAATGCACACAGATGGATGTTTCTAAAGCCCTGCCTGCACCGACTGGTGTCTTCTTTATATTTACTGCCTGTCCAGTGCATGCTGATGTAAAATAAATGTGCTCTGCTACCAGTTGAGTCTTTGCATGCAATATCGTCTTCTGGGCTTTTGTAATGGAAACCAAATATGCCCCTCAAATCCAATTCAAATATCATTTCAGATTTGAAAGCCCCAACTCACTGAAGCAGTGTTCAACACACTCAAACACGGACTAGTGCTTGCACTGATGTTTGGCCATGTGTCCCCCTTCTGTCACACTGATATAACCAAGCAGAGCAAACTGTGGACCATGGCACTGACCAGCAGGGTGCAGGGCACAAATGTGCAATACTGAGGCGACAATCCCAGTTAGAGCTGATTTTAAATCTGATGCGTGTATTTTTTTTCAATGTCAAAATATTTGCTTCCTTCCAGTTCTACTTTTTTGAGTGTTTTGCCTTTTGATGAAAATATTCTGTCAATTTAGTCAATATTTTTGCCAAATCATATTCATTAATTTTGGTTTTCGTAAATGTTACTAAAATTCAATCTAATTTTATACACTAATGATTAGAATTTGAAACGAAAAATCTTTCTAAATTTTTTGTCAATATGTTTTGCACTTATAATTTTATATATTTATCAACAGTATGTTTTAATTAAAACTGGTTACTTGTCATCATGATGTAAATTTTTAAAAGGACATACACTACTGTTCAAAAGTTTGGGGTCAGTAAGGTGTTTTTTTAAGAAAGTAATTTTATTCACAAAGGACCCATTAAATTGATCAAAAGTCACAGTAGAGTATTGATAATGCTACATAAATTATCTCAAAATCTATTGTCTTTATTAAAATATATTTCAAATAAATGCAGCTTTTTTTACAGCACAACACTGATAATAATAAAAATAAATATTTATTGAGCTCCAAATCATCAAATTTGAATGATTTCTGAAGAATCATGTGACACAGAAGACTGGAGTAGACTAATTATGCATAAAAATCAGTTTTGCCATCAGATAAATCAATTAATTACATTTTAAAATATATTAAAATAGAAAATAGTTATTTTAACAACATTACTGTTCTTATGTATTTTACATAAGAAACTTCTTTTAAATTTTTTTAAAAAATATTGCCCAAATATACCAAATATTTCAGTGGCAATGTACCAAATATTTGGTAGTGTATTATATATGATAAATATATAATATTAGTAGTATATTATATTATAAATATAATATTTAATTATGTTATTTTAAAAAGTCATTAAGGCCTGGTTCAGTTGTGTAGAGATACTAAAAACTCACTTTCTCTCCAAAAGCAGAGGCACCACTCAGCTGTGGAGACTTTGCCATCATGGTAGGAGTCACAGGAGTTGAAGAAGGGCCGTATGCACACTTCATACTTGTCCAGATTAATGGCAGACAGCTCAGCATGATCCAGATACAGGTCACTGTTCGTGTCCAGTTTAGAGAACATCCAGCCAATAGAGTCCTTACAGGTCGCAACAAGAGTTCGGTCCACAACTGTGCACAAACATGCACAATTAACACAAGAGAAATGCTAGCTTATATACTGTAATACTTCTGCACTTTGTGAGCTTTTAAAACTGGTTTCTAAGAGCCATCTCTCCCAGAACCGCTGATTGCAACATATTAGCTTTAAAAATTTTATCAATGTCCTTTTTAAAAGCAAAATCACTGACAGTAGATCACTCTGATGGCAACCATGAACAGAAGCTGTTTTTTTTTCTTATATATATATATATATATATATATATATATATATATATATATATATATATAGCAAACAATATAAATGTAACAAACAAAAGAGGCATATGTAGTTAGAGAACTGATGAGGCATGTGGTTGATCTGGCCATTTTTCTGCCATTAAATGTTCACTTTATACCGAAGTAGATGCAAATTGAGTGCTTAAGCATTCAGTTGCATTTCACAATACACAATTGCTTTTTGAGTGGATAAAATCCTGCTGGTGCTCTTTGGCCATCAGGATAGGACACAATTCAAACATAATAGCTGTGAATCTGCTGGTCCTCATTAAAGTTTTACAAAGCAGTTTTACTAGTGCCAATTATCATAGGTCCATTTTGAAAATACTAAAAAGAAAACAGCATTATGTTGATACAGCTAAAGTAAATTAGGATAGTCATTGTATGCTGCTGATCAGTAGTGTGTATAGGAAGCTGCTATAATCATTTTAAATCACTGGCTAAATAAATGTTAGAGCCTCACTTGATGCAGAACTGGCGACAGGATTCCCCGTGCTGTTCTGCTTGCCATTGCCTTGGAGCAGTTGGAACCAGTCCCGCAGGCGATCTCCCAGATCTGCCAGGTCCTGCCCTGTGCAACTCTCTATGGACAGAAAAGAAGAGAGAAAGAGACATACAGAGACAGTGAAAGGAGATAAGAGATTGTTAGCAGATGTTGATATTAAAGAGTGAAGAGCCAAACGTCCTGCATTTGCCCATCTGAAATTTACAAGAAAAGCCTGCGGAGACTGAAGACACAAATCAGACATAATCAAAGTCAGCAGAAATCCACAAAGCAAGCAGCATAGTCTCTTGATAAATCTATAAAGCCTTTGTTAGAGCGAGAGCTGCAGACTGCTCAAGGGACGTGAAAGAGACAAATGGCACCATTCGTTATTATCATCAAAATATGATCCTATAAATTTAAAAGCAGGGCCTTCTATTGTGCTTAATTCGATACCGAAGGTGATTCTTTATAAGAGTATCTTAAAGAGAAAGTTCATCTAAAAATGAACATTCTGTCATTACTCAGACCTTTATGTCTTAATTTCTTTTGTGCAACACAAATTATATTTTGACTAAGAGTTCAAATGTTCAATTTATTTTTGTTTAAGATAATAGTTAACCCTAAATTTACTCACCCTCATGCTATCCAAAATATAGATGACTTTGTTTCTTCATCAGGAACAGATTTGGAGATATTTGCTCACCAAATGATCATCTGCAGTGAATGGGTGCCATCAGAATGAGAGTTCAAACTGCTGATGAAAACATTGCAATAATCCACAAGACTGCAGTCCATCAATTATTGCCTTGTGAACTGAAAATCTGCAATTTGTAAAAATGTTTTTAACTTCAATCTATTGCTTCCAGCTAAAATATGAGCTCTCTATCCATAACACTGCTTTCTCCAATGAAAAAGCCATTTTGTCTAAATCAAGAGAGAAATATGCACAGATCAAGCACCATTTACAAGCAAAAACAACCCAGACAGCTCTAAACAAATATGTTGATGGATTTGATGTGAGTAGACAACAGGGGATAGACTTTTGATGCAAGTGTTATTATGGATTATGGATGCCTTAATCATGAATTTCTTACAAACTTCATTTCAATTTCTTACAATCGCGCAGCTTTTCACTTAACAAGACATTAACTGATGGATTGGAGTCGTGTGGATTACTTGTGTGGATTATTGTGATGTTTTTATCAGCTGTTTTCATATTTTAGCACCCATTCAGTGCAGAGGATCCACTTGTTGAGCAAGTGACGTAATGCTACATTTCTCCAAATCTGTTCTGATCACCGATTTTGGATGGGCCGAGGATGAGTAAATTTATATCAAATTAAATTTTTTTTGGTGAACTATTCCATTAATGGGATCCAAAACAACTTACCTTTTCAAAAATATCTAATGTTGTGTTCTTAAAAAAAAAAGGCATACTGGTCTGGAATGCCACAAGGTTGAATAAATAATTTTCGGTGAAATTATCCCTTTAACAAGCTTTGCTACACCATATTGAAGCTTTTGACGTTTGTTACAGGTAAATACCTTGTTTGCTGTCCACATCTGTAGCAGGAGCGGCGGTGGCAGTACAGGGGCAGAAACCAGCACAACTTACTTTCAACTCCTTTCCTGTGAGACAAGCCTGCTGCTCCATTTTGCACTAAATTCAGGTGCAACACACACCAACAACAAAACACAGGAAGAATAAGCAGCGCCACCATAAAACTTGTCAAGTGTCACATGCTACAGTTCATTGGCATCAATTGTAACCCCAGATAAAGCATAATTATTTGTTCAGACGAGTGAAAAACGCTGGTTCAAGCAAGACATCTCCATTAAAAGAAGCTGATGTCAACCTTCATTTCTTCACACACAAGGTCAGAAATAGATATAATAGAGATAATACATAATTCAACAGAACGGTTCTTTCATTCCCAAGTCCTCAGAATCCTTTCAGACAATTCTTTGACTTTTAAGGATGTCAAGGGCCAGACAACACCGCTTAATAGAGACCATTACAACATACTGCGCAAGCAGATTGATCCATGAGTCACACAGAAAATAACAGAGATGAAAAATATGTTTTTGAATGGCATAGAATAACGTCATTATGCATTCATTGTTCCAAGCCATGCAAGCCGAAGATGTAGGATATTGAAAGGATTATGCATTTTCTCTTCAGGTTTGTTGACAGGACTAATAAAAATATTTCTACCTGATCTGACTCTTAAAAACTTAAAACTCTGGTGTTAACTCAGATATATACAATCATATTTGGAACTAATCAGTGTTTCATAATCTTTACTGTTACATTGATATCATATCATATTGGATATTATTTATCAATATAATTAACAATATTAAAGTTGGCCATTATTACATTGATTCACTTAAAATGACAGGTTTACTAAGTAGTTCTCCTTACCTTTAATGAGACATATCTTGTTTGTCTTACACAAATTATTGTGTGCTCTCTGGAAAAATGTTCTGGGGGCATTCATGAAGAAATTGTCTCCAAGAAAGTCCCAGTGGCAAATTTCTTTATAAATTAATCCAGATGGGACGTTTAACAAAATTAAAGAGGGATATATGTGGTCTTTCTTGTGTGGTGGAATTCAGAAGCTCAACAAGTATAAAATATCACCAGGTACAGAAATACACCATCAATTTATAGAAATGTTGGATGTAAAAGAACTGAATGCAGTTAAAAATCATGATTAATCATGATTCATTATTTTAATATTCTGTCAGCCACAATAGTTACATTCTGTTTTAACGATTTAAGGAAGCAAAATCAATCCCTGGCTGGGAATGACTGATTTAGAGAATATGAAGCACATTTTTGGGTTACCTAAGTTGACCCGACAAAAAACGGAAAAGTTGGAAAAAGCACAAAAGTGCAATAATTCCAATTGTATTAAAATGAGGTGAACTGCAGAGAAATCGATCATGTCAATATGATCAATTTCTCTGCAGTTCAGCTTATTTCAACAAAATTAAAGGAATCGGAATGCAGTGTGAAGTACCTGAGAAGCGTAGTTGTGTCCATCAGAACCACAAACGGTACCAGAGGAAGATATTGGGCAAGCCTTACAGTTACTCTCCTGCTGCTGTCTAATGACCTGCTGCTTCAACCTAGAACAGCCAATATTAACGTGCCATCAAAAAATTATTACATTTAAGATATAAACTCAATTATGCTTGGTTACTTAAATGCACAGAAACAGTGCATCATTGGCATCATTTTGTTGCATCAGCAGCCAATGCATTTACTGCTTGACATTCAAATACTTGGCCAGTGTTCACTGTAGCAGAATTCAATGCAGTTCAACACCCTCCACCTTCTCCAGCTCCACCTGTATAGAACTGCTACAGGGTAATTTCATGTATGCTATATACAGTATGTGGGTTGTTTTATATATATATTATATGCTAAGCAGCAGTATTTCTTACACATCATCAATTTATACAAATGTTGGATGTAAATGAACTAAATGCAGTAAAAAATCATGATTAATCACGATCCATTATTTTCGTGTACTGTAAGCCACAATAGTTACTTTCTGTTTTAAAGATTTAACAAAGCAAAAGCAATCCCTGGCTGGAAATTACTGATTTAGAGAATATGAAGCACATTTGACCCGACAAAAAACTAAATAGTTGTAAAACGCACAGAAGCATATATTATATGCTAAGCAGCAGTATTCCTTACATGCTCACAGCAGCATGTCGTGGATGTATTGGCAGCAGAAAGTCTCCATACTTCCTGCTACAGCAGAAGTGTACCAGATCTATTCCACCAAGACTAACATCAACACTAGCTGCGTTTACATGGACCCTTCTAATCCGATCGTAATAGGACTAGAAGAACAATAGGAAAAAAAATGTCAAATAACCTTGACTAGGTTATTTATTTGTTGATTTATTAAATAATAATTAATCATTCATTACATTTTATATAGCACTTTTCTGCTGTTCTTAGCACTCAAAGCGTTCTACATTGTGAGGGGGCATCTCCTCGATCACCACAACAAATCATTTTAATAGAGTTGTCAAGACAGAACTATCATAATTTTAGGACCATCATTTTTATGAGCGTTTTCAACCCTCTTGTTTTGCTGCTTTTCTAAACAGCCATCTTTGCTCATAAGCCAATCATCTGGACCTTAAAGGCTCAGAAATGTGATTCATCATGATATGAATAATTAAAAGCTAAACTGGATAGTTCTGCACAGTGCCTTAGAATGGCACCAAGCTTCATTTATTCATACCCTCAAAAAAAAAAAAAAAAAAAAAAAAACACTGTTCGGACATTTATTATTGCTATGTGCATGAAGACCTGTAGCTGAAGGGCTCACCTGTGCTCCAGCTTTTTGCGGTTGACGCACACAGCACGCTGGTAGCCCTGGGCGACACACACCTTATGTCGACTGCATTTGACTTTCTGGCAGGGGTCTTTAGTGGTGTCCACATCTGCAATGAAGAGAGATGTACTCCAATAATCGTCTATGCATTCAGATTTTATATTACTTAAGATGCTCACTGAGATTTCAATATTATAACCTTTCAATAAGTATTATGAATAATGTATTTAATTCCAAATATGCATTTAATATTTCAATTATTTATATTGAATTATTATTGGTCATTTATTTTAGACATTTTTTTTAAATGCTGCCACCACAACCTGAATCAAAGTTTTTTTAGCAGCTGGATACATATCGTTTTTGTTAATACTATTGATTTCATAAAAATAATAGGTAAAGTTTTAGTAAATTTGTTGTGTATTTGTAATATTTATTTATTATGCTCTCTATGCTACAGCTTCAGCCTTAGAGAAGTTTAGACACAGGGAATAGTATTTTATGTTTTTTTGAGTAAGCCATAATTACTCCTTATATCTTATCTCATCATAATACATATAATATTACAAACAAACTCATAATCCTCACTGCATGAAAAACAATATTTCAAGACTGACAGATTATTGCAATCCATACACAATAGCACAAGGTTGATCAGTAAGCCTCACTCCATCACAGCAAGCTCAAGCAGATTAAAGAGAACACAAGAATAATGATGTTGCTATAGCAACAGTCTAACTCCTGAGTGAGGACTGATTAGCTGCTCGTATAAGTAAAAAAGAAAGAAACTCTCTCTCTGCATCTATCCATAATCATTGCACACTTCAACATTAAATATTGTATATCTTCTGAGCAGTGGCCCTGTGAGCTTGTCCTTATAAAATGCATTAAAAAGGTGATGCAAAATCCAGCATAGAGAGCCAAAGAATCTTGTCCAGTCACCGTCGCATCTTCTCTTTCATCCTTTGTTTACACACAAGGCAGCATTTAATGTGATCATTACAATCGCAGAGTAGAAATATAAGGAGCTACTGACTCTATCAAGCAAAGCCAGTGGCTGAGTTAATGCAGCTAATACACATCAGCAGCCAGAGCCACTTAACGCTGAGCATATCAGATCAACTAGCGGGGAAAGGTTCACAGAGATAAGGGCGCGATACATGCTGTGTACACAGGAAAGACAAAAAATGCAATCACGCTGATAAATAAAACATGCACGCTGTTTAAATTAAGACGTCTCCATTTGTTTTTAATGAACTGAAGCCTTGTATCATGTTGATGGTCTATTAATTCAGGTATTGGCTGACTCAACAGACTGCTGAGATGTTCTTTTCTCAGGTACACACACTGGGAATGTGAAAAAAAAACATCTGCTTGTGATAAACCTGTTGACGTACTAGAAGCACTTTGTTGACCTATTAATACACATTAATACACAGCTCATATGAGACCATAACATCATATATCCGACACAGACAATTAGCTATTGATATGCATGAAAATGTGCTGTCGTGGAATTTTCGGCTTAGGGGTATAAATCTGGATTAAAAAAAAGGAATACTCAAACTACCATTCAAAAGTTCAGAGTTGGCCCAAGTAAGGTTATTTACTAGGGCGTCTCCTCGCCCACCACGACGAATGATGTTTTAATTTGCGATAATGCATTAAATTGATAAAAAAAATTATTAAACGATTCTGTTCTTTTGGACTTTCTATTCATCAAAGAACCCCGAAAAAAAATTATTGCAGTTTTCACTAAAAATATTAAGCAGCGCAACAATTTCAACATCGATAATAATAAGAGATGTTTCATGAGTACTAAAAAAAGCATTTTAGAATGATTTCTTTAGGGTCATGTAATATGACTGGACAAGACTGGAGAAATTTAAGTAAAAATAAATGTTTTTAGTGTTGAGAAAAGCTACTGTCACAATAATTACATCATAAATTTGTCCTGAAGTTGCATGACAACCACTGCGTTGAAATACCACTGAGAAAAGACCTTCTCTTTTCTGACTGGTGTGCAGCACAGAACAAGAACCTGTCTATGTGTGACATGTCCTATGTGCTAACCTTTCTGCAAGAGCTGCTGAATAAGGGTGCACCCTATGCTCAAAGTATATGTGGCCATCACGGCAAATCATTCTCTCGTAGACGGAAGCTTGGAGATTGAATCCGCCTCTCCCTCATACTGTGCTGACTTGGGATTTATCTCAGGGCCCTGTAAGTCCCTCCCTTTGAGCCAATCCAGACTTGTGACCCCTGTCGCTTAAGACCGCCCTCCTTCTAGTGTGAACAAATCAGGCTTCAATAAAAGAGTAAACAGGAGTTTCCCAAAATGTATCAGCAACACAGCGCTCGTTCCCTTATCTCAGGGACCGAGGTTATGTTTGTAACCAGAGCGTTCTATGTAATACATTTTTTTAAATAAATATGTGCATAAACTTTATGTGTACATGTGTTTTTCCTCTACCATCTAAAAATGTTGCGCTCAAGCTAAAAGTTCAACTTCCAAAAAAAAGCACCTGGAGACCTTGCATTTTTTCCCCCAATCCTCTCTCCTGATCTCACGTTTTTCACAGCAAAAAGCCTTCTGCATGAATGGCCTCTATAGAAAACTCCATATAAATAGGGCCCAATGTATTGTGTTAATATGAAGAAATTTTCTGTATTTATTTTTCTAACTACGCATTGTATAGTGTTGTGTTTTAGGGTTAAAGGAAAAGTCAGTAACCTTAATAGATAATGTCTGGGAAGAAAATGACCAGTACCTTTTCTGTTTTTCTATGGATTTTTTTTCTTACAGTGTAAGGCCTGCTTATGTATGTGATTAATACATTTGGTTCAGTTTGGTTTTTATACTGTTGATGTGTTCAAATTATTAATAGCACAGACACAAACTCTTAAATATCACATTAAGCATTATATGTGTGAACTCCTGCTCTGTAACACCTTTGACAAATGGATATATAATAATTCCCTAACTGTCACAGAGAATGACTTCAATTAATGAGTTTTAAACAAAAGATTTGTGGTGGGAGTAGTGACGGCTGTGCAAGAGGCTTTATTGCCAACTCGGCAAAATGGACCATCGGGTTCATGAACCTCTGTTCTTGGACATATGAAGCTTAAGTGGATTTGTGCTTTGAAGGAACAAAGCCAGTGTCAGTCAGTGCTAAATCAAGCCTCCGGGGCTCTTACTGGGCCTTCAGTGGAACTAGCAATTATCCATTAATTACATCCCGAGATATTTGCTAATGGACTCCTCCATTCTGAGGACTTCACTTCAACTGAAAAATCAAGACATAATGTTCAAATGTGTCCGGGCAGTCTCTTTACTCTAGCAAAATGAGGAGATGACCTCATCTCTTGTGTAAGCAATTAGTGTTTGGCAGCAAAAAAGAAAAGAAGGGCTGTCTGCTGTGACAAACATAGGCAGACCACAGTCAAGCCTAACTGCACCATTGAATAATAATTACAGTGCTTGCATGCCACTGTTAAAGGTTTGTTTTAAAACACTAAATATTGCATTTCTGAAGTAATTATTTCTGATTAAAGCACTTAACATGCTGTCTGGTTTCAAATTTTAACTGTAGACAATAAAATGTTTTATTACAAAAGGTTTTTTTTTTTTTTTTTTTTTTTTTTTTTTAATAAGATTAACTAATAAAATTTGACTGACTTGTTGAATTCTTAGCACTCTAAGTATTCAACAATACTAAGTATATTTGAATACTTAGTACTCTTTCTTACTGAATACAGTATACTGAATTATGACTGGTCCTGATTTGCTTGAATATATTACACTGTGTTGATTCTTGTGTGCAACTGACAGAAAACAAAATGCATGAGTATCATAACAACAACAAACTTAATTTACACAGAAACAAACTTAAAATTGGCACTAGTTCTGAAAAAATTGTCTGAATATTTTACCTAATGTCAAATCTAGCTCCATTTGAAAACACTTAAATAAAATGGCTAAAATGTCACTTCAATAAATATTATAAAGTGATACTATTAGTAATATTAAAAATGACTTACTTTCGTTCGAGTCTTGACTTTCATCCCCCAATCTGATGTAATCGTCCTGACAAAAACAAAGTAAAAACAGTCAAATGTGTTGCACAGAATAAACTTTAAGCATTTAGTTAAGAATGATACTTCTATCACAGTGCATTTATCATTAACCAAACTTAAAAGAACAATACTAAGATATTTTAAAGGGGTCATATGATGCTTTTGTAAAGATCATTATTTTGTGTGTTTGGTGTAACAGAATATGTTGACATGCTTTAATGTTCAAAAAACACATTATTTTTAAAATACTGTACATTATTGTAGGTCCTCTGTGCCCCGCCTCTCTTAAACGCATCGTTTTCTACAAAGTCCCTCTTTCTGACAAGCACAGTCTACTCTGATTGGACAACTGACCCAGTGCATTGTGATTGGCCGAACACCACAAGCACTCGTCGGAAATATAACAGCCCTTTCCATAATCGTGAGCTTTGTCTTTTAAAATACATGTATGTACAGACAGTTAATAATGTCCTTAATTTTACCATCAGTTCAAGCCCGAAAGGGGAACAGAGCAGTGTGACAGATGATGAAGCTGAAGTGCACACACACGCGATGCGCAAAACTCCACATTTAAACATTCAATATATTTAAACTAATAACACTCCAAAAGAGAAAGGAAAAATTTTAATCGCATCATATGACCCCTTTAATTGTGAAAAGCTGTGGAAAAGCACAAATGGAAAAAGGAGGGATGGAACTTAAGAAGAAAAATTCTGAAACATAAAAGGGCAAAAAAGGTGTTCGCTTAAATGAAATGTCAAACAAAGATACATAAGCAACTTAGACTGCACAAAAAGTGGGTTACAGCTTTGATATCTAATATTAGACTAAGCATTTTAAAAGAGACATTAAACACAAGCAGTCATGATACATCACTACTGACCTCCACTTCCTGGTGAAATGTGAGATAGATGAATGAAAGACAAAAGATAAGGAGACAGTTAGAGGAGAGCGATGCATCTCTGAGAAGCAACTATTAAGAAAATAGACAGGCTCCAACTGTTAAAAAAAACATATTTTCACCTCCTGGGAAAATCTTTGAATATATCCTTGATATTCCCTCATGTGTCCTTATAAAAGAGGCAGTTGCAGTTGATAATTATATGCTTAGTGCTCATAACACTTGAAATATTTCAGCACTCTAACTGATAATAACAATAACCTTTCTGTAAAGTTCACAAGTTTATTAGTGTCACCAGCATTCATTTATCTGTGCAGTTGTATGTATACACGAGGTGGAATTGCATATTGAAGGAATTTGGCTTTGTCAGCTACAATAGCGCAATAAATTAATATTTTTCTGCAGCACATGTTTAAGTCACAAGTCAAGTGACAATACATATGCTTTATAACGTCCTGAATGTAGATCATTAAAAATAACATTTCCATTCAATATTTAACTTAATAGGTCTACTTCACGAATATATACCAACCACTTTTGTTGATATTTTTTTGTTGATATTAATTTACTAATTCGTTCCCTCGTTCAAATCGAGGGAACGCAATAGTAAATCAAGGGAACGCAATTATAATTGTGTGCACGTTTTAGTATATTGAGGGAACTAATTAGTAAATCGTGCGCACAATTTATTAGCTTTTTCTTGCATGTAATGTGCGGTGCTCTGTATGTTGACCTTTATGAAATGCACTACTGCTAATTCTTTTTAAGATCTGAATAAAAATAAATATAAGAACACACTAAAAACGATGACTATATGAATATGTGCTCCTGATATGATATAACCTTGTCAAAACAAATCAAAGACCAGTGACTCAAAATTCAGTGCTGCATTGCTTAACTGCAACAATCCCTGGTGCTGGACAACTTTGTTATTGATTTCCTGATACCTGCATTATTTAAGTCCATTTTTGCTGTCTTAGCATAGTAGATACTGTGTGGATACTGAGAAATTAGGTTTCCATATCAGTAAATATGGAATGGACAGAGTGGTGAAACCTTTTGAATATATTTTTTATCTTTAGTTTATGCAAATTGAAGCAGCCACCCATGCAAACACAACTCTTAATTCATTCGATATGCTCTTTTTTGTCAAGAGAGCTGTACACTAAGTGTGAAGAATGTGGAAAATGTTGTGCCACATCAATATGTTCCCCCTCTATAAAAAGATGCAAGAATTAAAAGTATCGCCATAGCTCACAAAAAATATTGCCCCAACATATCATCATCTAATTTTATGACCATCATCATAACACATCATCATCAAGAATTCTTAAAAGCTTAAAAAGCTTAAGATTTCTTCAAGCTTAATAGAGTACAACACTTTTTTTCACTGGCATTTGTTCCAGAAGTATTTTTCTGATAGTTCAAGACTTATAAGCCATGAATCAAATCAGTAAGCTACAAATAAACTATTAAAACTTTAATTTGAAACAAAAAGCTATCTTAAAAACTGACAAAAAGACAAAGGTAAAAAAGCTATGTACTGAACAGTTTTATTGAGGGAAATTACAATCTCAGGAAACACTGCAAATAACATGTTTAAATAAAAAAATCAGAGTAGATCTGTATTTAAGTTTTGTATATAACTTATAATCAAAACTCAATTCCCCTTTGGAGAATAGGATTTTTACTTCCGGAACCCTATATGCAACAGTAAGCAACAGTGGCTCAACCAATGGCGGAAGTTTGGGGCAGGGCTATCTGTTTAACCAACCAATTGAAGAAGAGAGCATTCAAAGGAAACCTGTTTGGAAACAATCTTTTTATTTTTACCATAAGGTGCCGCAGGTGGTTCAGATATTAAATATTTTCCTTAATGAAGGACATATTAAAATTAAGAATCTTAATTAGCATTTTGTTAGCATTTTGTTGTCTTTGAGACCATAAAGACATTTTAAGAGTCAGCAGCACTTGAGACCACAGTCTAGGAAGCAGTCATCCTCAGATGAGCACCTCCTGTATCCAGAGGCAGCTCATCTTTGGTCTGCCTTGAGTGAAGACTGGCAGGACTATCCCTCAGAGGACCCCGGTCTCATCAAAAACACCACAGAATGCATCAACCCCTTCTGTGCGTACTGACAGCTCTTTTATCCTCCATATCTCTGCAATGTAATCGGGCATGTCTGAACATGCACTCTTTAAATTCAGCTTTGAATTGGAGGCCCTCAAAACACCTGTGTAAGTTTACATGACATACAAGCAATTGACTGGCACCTGGAAGAAGATGAAAAGTGGTACACACATACATGTGTGTGTGCGTGTGTGTTCAAGCAGCAGTTCGTGGGTGAACTGGATCTGTCTTTTTCACTCAAACTTAACAGTTACATCACAACGCAGAGATAAAAATGCAGGAACATACCATTGCGCTCCTGTGTTGCTGCTGCTACGAAAACATCTGCCACAGTGACACAACAGAAAGATGTCAGCGAATTAAAATCACTAAAAATATGGATTTATTATTTTAAGTGACAGATTCAAAACTGTCAAATTACAAATTACCTCCACCACCTGCCAGTTATTTTATTACTACGTTTGTACTAAGTCCTAATGTACTACGACAGTGATATTATATTTAGTATATAACTTATTCATGATGCATACATACACTTACTGATAAGCATGCAAGCAGATGAGAACAAAATATGATTGCAACGCACACGTTTTTTGGTTATTGAGAACTAAAGCACGATGTTCTGCACTAATGAACTATATACTGAAGCACTACTGAACAATAGTGTTTGTCATGTAATTCTGTAATTTGTACAAAAAAGTCATTTTACTCCAAAATATTTCAATTTTAAAGCCAAACCTTGCAGCTTTTTTGCCTGACACATGGCTTTCAGCTTACAGCCTCCCACCTCATTGTCTCTTTAATTTCATGTCATGCATTGTAAATTTGAGGGGATTAAAATTTGGCTGTGACTATTTTGCCTTTTCTTTTTCCACACATATTAGAGATTCGCTCTGACAAGTGTTGATGCTCAAAATTATACCTTGTTGGAGGCGCAAAGTGAAGCAGCCCTCCATAATTGATTAAAGCCGGATGGACCCTGGTGGTAATGACCTCACAATAGCCTCACACCTACGCAGTCATCACTCCACCGTGTTTCCAGCAATCATACAGGCTCCTCACAGTTCATAAACACCGCAGGCACACATCCATTCTCCCTTTGACTCTGAATCTACTCGGCCATGTTCCACAAGCCAAGAAATCTAGAGGAAAAACAGATACTGTATTATATATCGGAACATTCCCAACTATGCTTTCACTGTCACACCCCGGCTATAGCTGACGGGCAAGTACAAGCCTCCCACTTGATTTATGCACTGGGCCTTTTCCGACTGGGCTTTTCAGATTAACCGCACACAGTCACATCAAAAGCACTGCTAACAGCCCACTCCCTTGACTGTGAACATATCCTGGCTTTCCTCATGTAGAAGAAAACTCTGGCCTGCCATTCTGTTTTTGTAGAGCCAATAGTGGCAGGAAGCTCCTCCAGGACAGAACTCCAAAGAGAGGAATACCCAGAGAGTGTTTGTCACTGACTCATGCTTTTAAGTGAAAACATAACAGAGGGTGACTTTTAGAGTTATCTCTTAAAAACATAAGAGGTTACCACGTACACTTTGATGCATGAGAGCTGTACAAAAATTGAGATAGCTTGACTTGAAGCCTGACTCAGTGTAAACAGATGAAGCGATCCATCTAGCACAGATGCCCAGCAGTTACACAGCACTGTAATGTGGTATAATGGACAACACACAGATGCACAATGAGATCACATTGTAATACAGTATTAACAATTTCAGCAACTCAAGCAATAACTTATTATGATAAATCATAGTTTGCCAACTTGTGCCCCAGGTTGGAAAAAAATGAAGTGCTCAAGTGTTATACAATAGTTCAATAAATAAGTTAATACTGAGCAAAAGCCCATTCACTCCAAAAACGGTTAACTATAAAGATAACTATGATGATAGCTTTATTGGCGTCAAAGGCCAATGGACAATAACATTCTATTTATTATAAGCGCAAGCTGCAGTTATGCTTCTGCCACTTTAAATCCTCAAGCTCTTTATAATTGGGAAGATTCTAATTGGCTGTCAATGTTTTTATTGTTCATTAGCTGAAAAAAAAGGTAGCCAGACCAAAGGCAGATGGGCAACGCTGGCGGTGCAGAAATGACATAAAACACATTAAGATAAACTTTATGCTTTTCTTAATGGGTTTTGGAGCATCAAATGATCTCGAACACACCCATAAAAGTCCAATATTCTGACCTCTTCAGCATCAATAACACTCCCACAGACTCTAAGGGCCCAACTGACAGCTCTGAAAGCGAGAGTGAGAGAGAACAATACAGTGCAGATAAGCAAATCTGACACTAGAAACAGTCAATAAGGCATTCTCTGTGAAAGGAAGACGAGAAGGACTCAAATGTTGGGGGTGTGGGGGTATGGGGGGTGACAGGATTGACAGTTCACCTCCATCCCTTTACAGAGCACTTTAGACTTAATCCAGCCTCATTAACGCTAAAAGCAAAATTTACTTTAATGGGGTTTAAAACCAGTCATTTAAATTTGCCATCTTCATTAAGGATAAGCAGTCTTGGGGGCAAAAATAACACTGTCATGCTTGTATTTGTAATTGGATGCCCAGAACAAGAGCCTTTTTATTTGGCGGTTTTGGTAGGTCAGCTTGATCTACAGAGAACACGGTGTTTGGTACCCAGACTCCCAGGGGCTGCAGTAAACAAGTCAAGAGAGTGACAGAAAAGTCAGTATTGCACATATTGGTAAAGGAAGGACATGTTAAAAGAGTTGTAAGACCAATTTCACATCTGGAACCGGACCGAAGCCTCCAAAAATTAGCCTGGGTATGCCATGCTCCGCACCTGCACTCTTCAGATAAAAAGTCTAATTCAGCAAGAAAAGCCCAGACCCCAGGAGCAGAATGATGAAAGGCCAGTTTCTCTCCACTCAATTAAAGCCCACCTACACTCCTGGCCTATAGCCAAGACGTGGTGCTGCAATGCTCTCACTCGATTTTGTCAACAGCCATCCCACTGCACTCAATTTCCCCAGCCCCACAGGCCCATGACCTCCTTCTCCGGACAATCCGTCCTGAAATCAAATGGGGCTGAGAGTTACAAACAGATGTGCATAAAAATGCATCCTCTGTTTTTTTTTAAAAAGCATAATGTTTAGCATTTGAGTGCACTTAATGCTGATGGCTGAACTCTGAATGGGGTATTTGGGTGTATCATCTTAAACTGCATTATTCATAATTATGGACCTTATGCTATGCTGCTCTGGCAGTTACGAGGACATTCCCACCTTTATGAGCATATGAATGGAATCTTGATACCAAGGCCGGTGAATGGTTAAATGGAAGACAATTTTCAGTTCAGGCTTGAAACATTTTTGCCTCATTAAAAATGTAGTGCAGGAATAACAGGTGCGAGCCGACACAACGTTCCGAGGGAAAGGGAAAGCATTGATTTTTAATGAGCTTCTTCTACATTGAGAAGTGGGGGAGAGATATAGAGAGCGTTTGCCAGCCACAGGAGAATTGGCCAGTGCTGCTGTTTGTTTACTTGCTGTAGCATAGATAACGGATTCACTCCTGGTTTCTCTCTTAAACAGCCGGGTAAGGTGTGGGATGAATTATACAGAGTCATTTACCCTGAGTATTTCTAAATGCATTTACAGATAATGAACATGAACATATCACCCAAGAAGTTTAATAGGAAGAAAGACCAAGCGAGCAGATGCGCACTAAATTGATCCATTTCATCATTTTTTTTTTTACTCCATTGAATTATTATTATTTTTTATCCTATCTCGTTTATATGTACTGTAGTGTTGGAAAAATCTGAGCTCACATTAAAATTAATGTTGCAAAGGCAATCGTGAATGTAACGGAGATTTGTCATTTTAAATGACCCAGTCTAGTACATTCTTGCTGTATATTTGGTCTTAAATACTGACTATGAAATAAGATTTAATTTTCCACTTGCATGGAAATAGATAAGAGAGCATGCCAAAAATGGTTCTCATTCAGTCCATTGACCAGAATAATACAATGCAGTCACTGTAAATACAATAAATACAAATCAAAAATCAATGCTAATTAAAGAATATAACACTTTTTTTGAAGTCTCAAAAAGCATTATGAAACCAATCTACTAAACTTTTTTCTTAAAATGACTTTTTAAATGGACCTCACTCAATATGTTAAAACGAGAGTCTGACATACTTCACTAAGATTCCCAGATGGGAATAAATTATGATGAGCTGTATAGCTTTGACATGCCCTGACTATTCTCAAAAGGCAAAATGTGTTCAAACCAATGTCTTCACTTTAAAGTCCATTTTTAGGTCTATTTCATATGTAGGAAGGATATACAGACAGTCTGAAAGATCTTAGTGTAGACAAAACAAGGTAATAAAATCCATCCACATACCATCACAGGACTTTTAAATTACAGAAGGCCTGACAGCAGGTTGCTAGTTCACATACATTTTTTAATAAAGCATTTTAGGCTGCTGTGATATTTCAAGTAATCATAAAAAAATATTTATAATGAAATAAAATGTAATCAGAGCTCAGAAGAGCGAGGAAACCTCCTAAGAGTTCTCAAGTAAACTTCAACATCAGTCCCATTACAATTCTCTCATACGGTGTCCAAAAAATAAAAATGTTATAATCAACCAAGAATGGAATGCACAACAAACATAAAATATTAATGTCAAATTAGACGCATCCATATGTGCATCAGCGTGTGCTCATGAACCTTTCATGTTCTGCTGCTTTCATCAGTGTTCGCTTGAGTTATATCATTATTCTGCTCTGAGAACCTCTGAGGAATTTAAAAGCCAACATCAATTTGGATTATTTGCCTTTGTCACAAGCAACACTTTAAAGATTAAATAAGCTGTGTTCAGAGAGAGATGAATTTTCAGAGTCTACATCAGTTCCATCTATGTCTCTGATAGAAGATACGAGGTGACTGTTAAAAAGGTACTGAACTGTGTCAGAGGGCCTGTTGATGTCTCAGAATCCTTGCAATCTCAGAATAATAAATAGACTCATCAGCATAGTTTACTGTGATATGAAACCACTTGCAAATGCATTTTAATATTGATTCCAATGATTTTTGTTTTGTTTTGACAGTAGCCCTATATCTGATAGTCTGTGTGAGTGCATTACAATCAACATGCAAATATTATGCAAATTATGTGAAACCATGAAGTGTGTGGATGGGCATATATCAAGCTAAAAAGTTACTCCTTTGGCAGTAAGGCAGCTAGTTATAATTAAGATGTGAACATTTCATTAGTTTTGTTCCGAGCCAAGTTTACTTTTTTGGTGCATCTTCTTGTTCAAAGGGTCCTACTTTCATCATATCCTGCACATATTCCATGTTAAAAGCATGTTAATCACTCACAATAAGGGATTTCCCATCTGTGCAGTGGCATGACAACCCAAACAAAACTGCAAAACAGTGAAACTAGAAGGGCCAGTGCTATTCAGTGCTACTGAAGTGTGTCACATCAAGTACAGTTCAAGAAACAGCAGTATTTTACCACTGCAACAACCTGTATTTTAATAACACGGTTGAGCCAGAGACAGTAATATGGCTGGGACTTTTTTTTTCCTCTAAGCTGTTTTTGGTTTTCTTTTCTTCCATCAAAACACCCGCATTTGTTGGACAAGCTTCGCTCCTCTGCCATACATGCTTTAGATGGTGTGATCAATAGCCATTGATTGGAGAATATCGAGTCTGCTGCAGGGCCAAGTTTGAACGTAAGCCACTGATGTAGAAATGTAGAAGTGTCCATCTATTCACAATCCCGGTCTAATTCACACTTAATCTTTCCGTTCCTATACATTTTGATTAATTCAGTGTTCTCTTAGATGTGTTTTTCCACCGTAATCATTTAAGGAGTTATACACTTAATCCAGTTCTAGAAGGGTAAAAATAGCTACCGGTCAAACACTACTGATGGAGATAAATCACAGTTTTTATTAGATGGTTTAATGTTTCATTTGGAGCAACAAAACTCAACAGAAAACAACCAAGGACCTTTTTAGTTTTCAAGAACAGTAGGGCACCTGCAAACTATAAATAAACATACATACTTTTGATTGTGTCGCATACTCATTAGGGCTATAATTATTGTTTTTTGACCCACCAAGAAATACCATTGAATAAAGGATCAAATAACATACCTGCATAAGGACACATGCTACAATAAGACCTTTGGGTGATAAATCGATCCATAAATCTCCCACTGAATACATTTTAAGTCCTAATCAATTATTAAAGTTGCCAATTATTATATCACATCAACCAGCTGGGCAATAAATGACACTCTAATGCAATCTGCTTTATTCTGTAATTAAAACTATTGTCAGTTAAACAGACAACAGATGGTACATTGTTACCAAGTGGGCACTATTTAGGGTTTGACTGAAGATCTGAGCATCTTCAGAGCATTTGAACACTTTTGAAAGATACATCCAAATATTTTTTTTCTAAAGTCTTTTATGGATATTTGTACGTTTACAGCATGAATTCAACAGTTCAACCTATTATATCTCCAAGAGCTATTCATTACCTTAAATGCAAATGCTTTCAAAAGGAAGATTGATTTCTAAGAACACTAATGATTGATGTCTTACGGATAACACCGTCCAGCATAACCATTCCTAACACTTCCTAAATATCGCTATTGATACGAGCTGAAGCAGATAGAGTCATGATTCGTCGTCTCAAAGATAACTCACATCTCTGAAGCGGTTCCAGTGCTTGATCTTGCGACTGTACTGGGAAATGGTGGACAGCCACTGTTCATCTTCCATGAAATTCCCCGTCTTCTCCGGTTCTTTCCCGCTCTTAACGTCCACCTGCACGGAAACCCGCACGAGCATTAGCAACGGGACGAGAAGACATCCCAGATCATTCATCCCCACCATTATTCCGCTTGTCTGATGTCTCGATTCCTGTTCTTTAAAGAACGAGAGACGGATGCTGAGACTACGGTGAAGTGTGACCTGATTACAGGATGCGTCTTCCCTGAGAGAGAGAGAGAGAGAGAGAGAGAGAGAGAGAGAGAGAGAGACGCGCAGGGCTGCTCGGAATTTCATGAAATTCTGTTATTGTCACATTATGGAATCTTTCGAGATCTCAGTAACAGAAAATAACTATTGCAATATAAAAATGCTGCCCACTTTTGCCTGCCATTTGCTTTTAAAACAGAACAATTTTCACTTATAACGCGTGATTTTCAATAGTATGTTCTTAAAACAAATGGACCATTTCATATGATTTTTTAATTTTTTAAATATAGGTGTCCCTATACATTTTGTCAGTACTATTTTGTAAAATAAATACATTTATAAAATTTTATATAAAAAAAAAATATATATATATATAAATATATATATATATAGTTAATATTGTAGTTATCGGGCTATTTGATATAAATTGAATGGGGTTTTATACTGAGACCTACATAAATTAGGTGAATCGAAATATCTCAAACAATTTATTTATTTTAAATTTGTTGAAAAAAAAAAAAATTAATAGACAATGAACAAAAATGTCAGTAGGTGGGTATATTTATGCAGTTTACATCCATATAATCATTATGAGTGCCTTCATTGTTCATTTATTCAAGGATACCTTCTAACCACTGCTTCATTTAAAAATGAATCAAGGGACTGTCCTTTGTGGGTCATTGGATCATTCACTCGACCTAGCCTATTTGTTGAAAATAACTCCTTCGAATTCATAAAGGAAACAAGTGACTGGCTGAATTCAGCACTATAGACACTGCCACACTCATACTATTTCTACAATGTTTTATATTGCTGGAATTGTAATAGTCACTGTCTGTGTGAGGGAATCACTGAACTATTCATTGAACTAATACAGTCAAAAAATTAATTTGGTCAAATTAATAAATAGCAAATTTCTAAATAAAAATTTGAATTGCATTTCCCCAGTGACAAGGCCTAATATCTTGAGATCTTTAGTTTTTTTTTTTTTAAGTAGGTCTGACATACTTCAAATGTTGTAAAGTAAACATTTTATGTAAACTTTAAATGTTGATTTACATACGTATTTAGATCCACTCACTTCCTACTTTCTATTTTTTTGCATCTGCATGAAATTTGCTTTAATACCGAACCAACTATCGTAGCTTGTTTTGTCCTAGTAATCAGAGGGGATTCTTGTGTGTGTGTGTGTGTGTGTGTGTGTGTGTAATTTTGTTCCAAATAGCGCTGTAGTATCAACCTATTTTCAACTGAACAATGAGTATAAAATAGTTTGCTACACTTTCATTTGCAGCAGGCCTTCAGATTCATTAGATTTTCTGTGTGCACAAGAGTAAATCTTATTATTTCATTGCTAATGGCAGGATATTAAGTTATATAATCTGTTTTTCCCAATGCAACTAGTTCATATTAATGATGAGCATGAAAAAGTGTTTGGATTGAAACCATTTATGAGAGTGTGTGATATTTAATACAGCTTATGGTTGATAAGGTGTATTATTATGGACCAAAGCAAGCAAGCAAATACCATGTTTTATTTTCAACGAAACTAAAAGTGTTCAGATAGAAACATGCACCTGATACTGACACCAAAACGATGTGACATACAAAGCACTGACTGACAGGACAGAACTGACAGAACACACATGACATCGTTTAGCTGTGTGTGAATATGTCAGCGTATAGTGTAACTCAATCCCGAAAGCCCCACCGGGTTTTCAAGTGGTCATTTTTGACCATGGCTATAGTTGTCACTTGCTGTAGTTTCAATATATGTGACACCTGATTCATATGAAAGAACATAAGCTGCAGGCAAGCAATGCAAACCTCAACATATACTTGACATAGAACATACATACTGTACAGGGTTTTTTTTTTTTTTTTTTTTTTTTACACATATTTGTCACAGAACACAAAATCCCAATTATAAATATATTTATATATAACACATAAACATCAGAGCAGAACACTGACATTCATACATTTGACAGTCAATTGTAGGGCTATGCAAAGTAACATATCTTTAAAAAAGAAAAAGAAAACACTTTCAGTATAGGCAAAAATGCCATAAAACAATAAAGAAATCTTGCAATTACATGCAAACTAGGACCTTCATATAGTGCATGTCATTGTAAACTATGAATATACCCACGAGACACATTTTTCATCTGTGAAAAATTCAACATGGCATCTCTGCAGATAAGGTCTATAGAACTCATTTTTATCTGTTCACACAGTCCATGGGAATCAAACCCATGGTCTTGTTGATGCCAGAAAAATGCACTGCTTGAGCTAGATAAAGAACATAAGAGACACACTGATGTTATATTACTCCTCCTCCTCTCAGATGTACTAAGAAGAAACATCAATGTTTAGAGGTGAAGTTGTACCACATGGACCAGGACAGGGTGCATGTTTTCCCTGCTCTCATCCCTTCCCAGCACTGCAGCGCAGTGTCACTTCTGCCACTAATATGCTGCAGTGAAGGCAAATCACTTTCCCTTCTTCATTTCATTCTTTCATCTGCAGTGAGAGTCTAAAAAGATTTCATTACCCTGCATGGCAAATCACTTCTAAATTTCCCTTTAGTGATTTTTACTGATGTGTCTTTTCACCTTTGGTCTTATTTTTGGCTTTGTTGATTCAAGGTGGCAGTTTTTTCACAGGTAACCGGAGACATATGGACATATATACTAACATGGTTATAGGAAAGCTGTCATATCTCATTGATCATAACATTAATGACCAGCTGATAATAGACTAAACCCGTTTGTTCATCAAATAAATAAATATAGCCTGTGGCCTAATACTGATTTAAAGCAACTGATTGTGGAGATGGAATTTCTGGGGGACAAAACAGAAACCATTCTTCTTTTTAGAAGTCAGTGTTACCATCAGAATGATTTCAAAAATTATTTGATATTTCAAGGAGAGAAAAAAATACATATACACAAATACATGTATAGAGCCAGAGTGAGCAGACATGCTCTTTTTCCCAGACAAATCCTTGGGATATGTCGGGATTTCTACATTGACTTCTCTGAAGCACACAGCTAATCATTAAAGTGGCTCTATTAATCTTCACTGAAGGTGTTAAACAATGCCTTCCTAGTAATAACCGGTAAACATAATCTTTGCATAGTTTTTGCTGACAGAAGGATTTCAGTGCTGTTTTAGGCTTAGGTTCTCCAAAAAAGGGGGTCAAATTGAAAATGGCATGACATTTAAATAATCACTTATCTGAGCAAATGTCTCTGAAGGAAAAGCGACCTCCTCGTGGTCCACTAGACAAGTGGCTTGGATCCTCTGTTAACCTTGAGTGTAATTTTAATCACAATCTAAAACTTGCTGTGCTGCATATTGGAGGTGCATGAAAGAACACTACATCTCAGCAAGAATTGTTCAACAACATCAGAGTTTCTCCTGGCCCCTCTGGGAGCTGGGATCCTTTTTGTCCTCCCCTGGAATAATCAAATCTTAAATGGAACAATGTTTTGGATGAAGACAGATTATTCAGATGCAGTGTGCTGGGTTTAGTTCTTGATATTACTAATCAAACATATTTCTCTCTCACTCAAGAAATGCTCCAGTATTTTGTAGTCAGATTATATTATCATTCCAGACTCGGTCACAATTAGTTCATATGTATAATGGTTTCAAGACTTTAATATCGTGACCACAGACAAAACAAGAGTCTGTCTTCTTTCCTGAAAGCATGGTGTTTCTATGGTTACTTCTGAATACTCAAAGCAGTCCAGGGACTGATCTGTTGCTCCTCCCCTCTCTGTTCTGCCCATTAAATAAGCTCAGACCATGATTTCATAAAACTCAGACCACCAACACTGAGCCCCACCTGCATCAGTCAAGACACTTGCAGTGTCCATTAGTCCACCTGGTTTTCATCTTAATAAAAATACTGTTTTTAGGTTTTGAAAGGACAATTATATGTAGGTATAGCATTGCCGTGGATCAAACATAAGCGTATGTTTGTTGATCACAAAGATGAGGAATGGGTTTGTGACTGTGGGATGGAAAGGCAGAGTTAACATTAATATATTTGATCGTTTTTTAAAATTTTTTTTTAATGTGTATGCTTTGTTATTTCTAATGTTATGACCACAGAACAGATGTTGAGAAGGCTAGCGTTAATTTTTTTTTTTTTAATGATTTCTAGTAGCAAAGCTCATGACTGCCTCCTGGTGCACAATTTTAATCTGCAAATCCCAATCTATACTACTTTACAAAGGTTTGGGGTCAGTAAGATATATAGATATGGAAATATATATATATATATATATATTTTTTTTTTCTGTAACACCAAATCAATATATTTGAATGATTTCTGAAGAGTCATGTAACTGAAGACTGGAGTAATGGCTGCTGAAAATTCAGCTTTGTCATTTTAATAAAAATATCTCACAATATGACTGTTTTTACTATATTTTTAATATGCAGCCTTAGTAATGCAGCCTCTTATCGACCCCAAACGTTTGAAGTGTAGTGTATGTCCAAAACAGACTTACTTATTTTTCAGAAACGGTTGCCATGTTCTCAGGGACAATAAATAACAATAATAAATATGATCACGTTTCTTGCAGTTTTATTCCCAAAAGGACCAAAAGCATTATTTCCTACTAAAATAATTCATCAACCAGATCTTAACAATTATTTAAATATCTTTAATTTGGCCAATTCAATTTGGTTCATCCATTTTGATTTGGGTGATTACAAACATTGTTTTCTTTAGATGTAAGTCAACGATGGGTACAAAATGAACATTTTACTTTCAGACGGACATCCTTTCTGAAGCACCACTGGATGCAAGTATTTCAGAACATAAAAAAAAAATCTATTTATATGCTACAATTTATTTTTTATTTTTTTGTAAATGACTGCTGCAAACGCAACATTTGCTTGGAATGTGAAACTATACATTAATTGGGTTTTAAACTACATTTAGCAAAAAGAACATGTATTTATATTCATCTCCAAGAAAATTTTAGTGTCTTATTGGTTGAAAACATTAATGTCAAGCATCGATGTTTTTCCTTCCTATATTACATAATGCAGACAGCTTACAGTAAGCCTGGATCTGGCAAGGCACTTGATTCTGCTTTAGAACCCTCATCTACATTCTGCAAAACACAGTTAAAATCAATGTTTAAAATGTCTAAAAAAATATTAAAATGGAAGAAAATAGTATGATACTATTTAATAAATACAATTATTCATTTTCCATTTGCATAAATATCAAACATTCTTTTTAAAAATCCAACAGGCAAAACCACAGTGAACAATTCATTGAACGCTGAATGACACCAGCTTAATCATTTGACTTCCCTGTGGTCAGATAAATGGATCAAATACTACTAGAAATTTCAGAAATGGCTCAGAAAACCCAAATATTGGTATTGAAAAAAAATGCTTTTGAGAAGAAAAGGTGAAAAAATAAAATAAAATAAAATAAAAGCAGTGAGCTAGCAGCATTGATTACCATTTAACAGCGGTGTACTTTCCTCTCTACCAGCTAATCATCCAATGCTTTGTTTTATTTCATTACATATTTAAATCCATATTTAAAACCATTTCACAGATGGCAAGATCTTCCATGACTTGAAATTTTCTGCAGATTCTGAAGGAGAGATGAGAGTGGATCCCTGTGGCACCAGGATGGGCTCTCTTTGCTTCTCTTGAACTGGTGCAATGCAACGTCCCATTTTAGCAAAGAGAACAGAGCATTTCTGTATATAATCATTTTCAAATGACGTCTCAACAGGACACTATCTGAAAAAATAACAAAATGACAAAACACGTTTAAAGAAAGCCAACAGGTCAACTGGCTAAACTAGATAAACAATTGAAAATTAAGAAAAGCAAAGTAAACTCACATACTGCTACTCAGTGTCCATGTAACAGAACCTGTATTTCTGAAAGTTTCGAGCAACTGGGTGTTGCCATTTTCTGTGCCCTTTGGAATAAGTCTGTGTCCCCAAAGTAACGTGCCCGATACAACAAGCCTTCCTCTGCAAACAAGAGCACAGATGTCTAGGTTTTCAGAACATTATGCAAAATTACACCTGCATTATGTGGACAGGCAAAGTTGAAAATATGAAACATTGCTTTATTATCATCTATGAAAACGCATTATTAAACAGATACTTCACTTACATCTATGTCGTTCCAAACCCCTAAAAGCTTCGTTTGTCTTCGGAACACAATTTTAAGATATTTTGGATGAAAACCGGGAGGCTTGTGACTGTCCCATAGACTGGAAAGTAAATTACACTTTCAAGGTCCAGAAAAGTATGAAAGACATCATCAGAATAGTTCACTGTCATCAGTGGACCATCGTTCTGAAGCGACGACAATACTTTTTGTAAAACAAAATAACGACTTCATTTAACAATTTGACTGTGTCTCTCTGATCAGATGACTATTCTCGATGTCTTTCATTTTCTGGACCTTGACAGTGTAACTTACTTGCCAGTCAATGGGACAGTCACAAGCCTATCCAAATATCCAAAATATCTTAAATTGTGTTCCGAAGACAAACAAAGCTTTTACAGGTTTGGAATGACATGGGAGAAAATGATTAATTCTGAGATGCAGTATCCCTTTAAGCAGCTTCATATGCGTCACATACTTTGTTGTTTCTCCTTCCAGCAGTTGTTTCTCAGGTTTGATATATAGTCCTCCTCCACACTTTGTTCAACATTCTTAAGATTCATCCCCGTGTATTCTTCTGAGAAGTGGTCGCCCACATAGTAAGCCACCTTCAGAGCGGCAGTGTGTCGCCTGTTTGTGTGGCCCATGGATCTAAAGCAGGTGGAATGTTCAACGTCAGAGATATTTATCACTTGCATGACAACCATCATTCTTTAACTAGATAAACATATTTCTGCTTCGATTTTGAACATTTTTCTTTAACACTGAGATTTAAAGATATGATGACAAACGATATTTTGTTAGCTTAGTTTGACGGCTAAATCAGAACACACAGTGGGATAGGGAAAGTGCTTCATTATAACCATCAAACACACACCAGTGTTAAATAATACGGGTATAATACTAATACACCAAGTACACATGATTTTTTTGTGTGTTTTAAGACAATGCACATTTTTGGTCAATGTTGGTCTTACGGTCTGAGGCTGAGGCTGTATGGAGGACTGGAAACCATCATGGCTGAGAGCCGAGACTATGATCAGAATGAGTATTGGCATCAGTTGTACAAACAAGGCAAGGCCACCCTGGATGATAAAAATCATTCATTGAAATTAAACTGTACACCAAGACATAATGCCTGTATACGTCTTTTAAATCCATACCAACAGGCTCAAATAATGCAACGCAACATATCACAAACAATTTTTGTTCTCTTGACCATAGATGCCACACACAGGCTTTCGCTATACAATTTGCATCTCAACTAAATGTATC
>NC_039255.1:9184800-9187300 GCF_003368295.1 Carassius auratus
TATATATATATATATTAGTTTTTTATTACATTGTTTTTTTATTTTGTTTACATTTACTTGATGAACAATAGATTTAGAACTTGATCAATTAAATTTACCTGCAATGTTTTTTACTACCGATTGTTTTTTTTACTTTAATATTAATAAAACAATTAAGAATAAATAAAAATAATGATTGTTATATATTATTACATGGAAACAAAAATATCAACAAATAATTGGTTCTGTCATATCTTTAATATGTATGATTCTTGTTTGATGAAAAATATAATAGATTTTCCAACAAGAAAAAGAGAAAACTATTTAATTAAAAAAGATCTGCAATTAATATAATATAATGTAATAATACTTAAAGGCTACATATAACTGTTTCCATTTTAATTTGTTACTATTTTAAATTAAATTTAACTAATTAAATATATGCTTATGTACATGTTTATTCTCCAGCATCTCTGTGAACCTACATACAAGCACCTTGGAAACGAAATATAATATAATGTAATGTAATAATATTTATGTGAAATGACATGACATGTAGCCAATGGGCAGCCATTCTTGCTGCGGTGCCTTCCACAGGGGTCTTGACCATTCACTCCACCCACCTACAGTCCCGGATGGTACCAAGACTGGAACACGCAACCTTTGGGTTACAAGTTCGAGTCTCTAACCATTAGGCCACAACTACCCCCAGGTGTTTAAATAAAAAATTGGTTGCGCACATACACTTGTTTTGGCTAACAAAGAGACGTGTGAAATTTCACTGGTACTAGTATCAACTAGTAAAATAAATGCTATTGTGACAACCCTAGTAAGCAGCACTAATAGTGACCAGCCTGCAGTGATTAGGCGGCTGCCAGTCACATTTTTCCTTCACTAGCTGGATTTGCATTGTGTGATCTTTCTGGGTGGAGTGGAGTGGGTGGGGGGGGGTTACAGTTTGGCGGGCAGCTGACGCCAGATTCAGCTCAAGGTCAGCAGGAGGTCTGCCTGAGTACGAGCGTGTGTGTGTCTGAGCAAAAGCAGCGATACCTACGTGGGAGGGATGGCATTGCAAGTCACCTCACTGAATTCATCAGCAGAGCCCCTTGTGAACGAGGTGTCCTTATGAGTATGAAAATACAACCCACCCCAACCCGGTGCCCCAATTTTGTTGCCAGGGAACTCTGATGTCTGATTGGGTGAAAAAAGGAAGAGGGAAAAAAAAACAGAGGGGATGATGAAGAATAAGAGAGAGAGAATAATGCCACTTCAGGGTGCAGGCTGCCATACTGCTTGCTGTAATGGTCTCTCTCTCTCTCTCTCTCTCTCTCTCCTGCTCTCCTGACAGTATTTTAGACATAGCTCAACCTGCTTTGTGTGCACCATAGCACTAACAGGTCTGAAAGCTCTCACTAGCCAAATGCACATTGTGAAAAGTGAGCTATAGATACTGTTAGAGAGAAAAACAGAGAGAGAATGTGTTTTTTTTCCCTCACAGGTGACACTTCCTTTCACAGCTACCTCACGGCATAGCCACATCCTCTCTGGACGAAGCATCCACTCAATGGAACTGGCACACGCCTGCAAGTGTCAAAAGCTTCTCTTTTATGTCCCTGAGCTGCTCTAGAACCATCTGCAGCTGGGGGCTCAGAGGCCCGCTGGGCCCCGCTTTTAATTATCTTCATCTCTCTCACACTTCACCACACCCACTGTTTCTATTTTCTCTCTCCCCCATAACGTGACTACGTGCACACCTTTAACTGCTCCTGTCTCTTAAGAGAACAGTTGCATGTCAGTGGCTTCAGAGAGCGTGTTCACTCAGAGCAGAGAAGACTGACACACTGAGGTTAATGCTTAGCTGTAATACACAAAACATTTGCACTTTTACATTTATGTATTGTAGGATGGTTTGAAGGTACAGTAAATGCCATTATCATATTCTCTGTTTTCCATGTAATATATACATTTTAATTTGAGCTTTATTTAGTTTCAAATAATTAAAGTTAACAATAACACACTGGCAGCTATTATAATGTAAATATGAAGTTGTTTTACTGATTGCTTATCACTTGAAAATAATAAATATATATTGTATAATACAAAATATGACATTACGTGAAATATGATATGATGTTTGAAACATTTCAAAGCTCCATACAAATGCTTCCATTTTATTGGTTATTATTTTAATTTAAAAATGACCATAGAGCAGAGGTGACTGACTGATTTACCCTGCTGAGGTTAATGTTTGGGTGTAATACCCAACATAACACTTTCTTCTAATGTTTATGAAGAAAACGATGGGTTAAAAAAAAAAAAAAAATAGTATGCCTGAAAATTAAACACCCGTGAACATTTCCTCACCCAGATATGTTTTTCCAAATCTGTCAGAATTATTTTTGCATGACAAATGAAAGATGATATTTAGCAGAATGTCCATGCTGCTCTTTATATCATACAATGAAAGTGTATAGTGTGACTAGAGATAGATGTGAAAAACAGCAGCTCAGATACAGTGCTA